>NC_037328.1:12462663-12764225 GCF_002263795.3 Bos taurus
CCAAGCGTGGTTTTGATGGTTGGGAAGTACAATATTTCTATATAAAGGAGCTTGAGAATATAAGATATATAATGTTGGACATGAAGTGTTTGAACTATATTACACTTTACTACATAGAGATACCATAGTTGTATTTTTTTTTTTTTATTGTTTTCATTTTACTTTCTCCTGAGCCTGGACTTTGGCTACCCAGGTGAAGTGTGATCTCGGCTTGAAAAGTGAAATAGATCCACAGGATGATAACAGCACTCACTGAAGTTGAGGAGCAGGTTCTTTGTTAAAGAATTACCTACCTTTGGAAGGTAATCAGTGGATAGTTTGACTTAGTTTCATACTAAAACGCTAATGTTATCATCCTAAAGGTTGATTCTTGGTTTCTCAATATTAAACAAGTAATTATGCCAGTGAATTAAAGCTAGTTATTTGATAGAACTGACTATTTCTAGAACTAGTAGGAGTACACTGTATCTAAACTTGAGAAAGAGAACTCTGACATGAGCCAAAAACCACGCAGAACAGAGCAGCACAGGAGAATGAATGTATGCAAATGTGTATGCTAAGTCGCTTCAGTTGTGTCTGACTCTGTGTGACCCTGTGGACTGTAGCCCACCATGCTCCTCTGTCCATGGGATTCTCCAGGCAAGAATATTGGAATGAGTTGGCATGCCCTCCTCCAGGGGATCTTCCCCAGCCACGGATCAAACCCGTGTCTCTTTTTGTCTCGTGCATCGGCAGGCTGAGTTCTTTACCAATAGCACCACCTAGGAAGCCTTGAGTGAATATACAATGCACCAAATCATACAGGACAGAAGTCGAAGCTCACCTGGTGTGTGCCAGAGTGTGTGCCACTGGGATTTTTCTTTAACAAAGAACCTGCTCCTCAACTTCAGTGAGTGCTGTTATCATCCTTTGGATCTATTTCACTTTTCAAGCCGAGATCACACTCCACCTGGGTAGCCAAAGTCCAGGCTCAGTATGGTGAAGGTAATGGTCCAGTCATTTTTATTCAATGCAGCACTCCTCTAATGGGTAGTCTTTGCTTTGGAGTTCCTAACTGGGTTGTTTGTACTTTGTCAAAGCTGTATCACAGTCTGAGCATCTTTCTGCACAATCATCTTCATCCCTCTTCCTTTCACAGGTTTCTGATCTCTGATGAAGTACAGTGACCTTCTCTGGTCCATTCTTCCTGCTCCTTCCAACTCTCTCAAGTGAACATCTAACTTCTTTTCAATATTTGCTTTCTAGGACCCCAAGTGACACATTAGGTGGTAGAATTTCTAAGAAAGGATAGGTAAATTTATGAGATAAGAAAACATAAATTAAAGATGGCTGAAGCAAACATTGAGATTGCTTAACTTATTGTATGAAGACCACTTCATAAGTGGGGGACCCACATCCTGATCTGGCTGATATGAAATGGTCCCATGTTGAGTTGACTGGAGAAAACTCTAAAAACAGTTGAGTATTAGATATAATTCTGAAATAGTTGGAAGGGAGGACCAGAATGACCATATATATAACACTAGGACTGGACCATGTGTTTTAGAAGTCAAGATCTGGAAAATAACTAGCAAGAGAAAGTGAAGAGTAAGGGAGACATTATAGGAGTGAATGTGAAAATGTTAGTCGCTCAGTCATGTCCATCACTTTGTGACCCCATGGACTGTAGTTTGCCAGCCTCCTCTGTTCATGGCATTTCTTAGGCAAGAATGCTGGAGTGGGTTTCCAGTTCCTTCTCCAGGGGATCTTCTTGACCTAGCGATTGAACCCAAGTCTCCTGCATTGTGGTCAGATTCTTTACCATCAAGAATCGTTTACCACTGAAGCCCCAGTTATAGACCAGGTAACATAAATCCAGGTGTCCTGATTTAGTCCAATGACATAGATAATTGAGAGGATGAATAGTGTTTATGAGATGTTTGAAAGCCAGAAATGGCAAATCTTGGAGATTTAATGTAATGAGGGAGATAGTAGAGCAAAGGAAAGGAGACCAATGATTTCTTGATGACATCCTTCAATCACTAAATCAAAGTGTTCTATTGAATTTTATAAAAATAATCAATGTAAATGTCTTTATGAAAAATATAAATGTTAAATATTAGTTTGGCAATATTCTTTTGTTTATGGAAATTATTTCTTCAAACCTAGAGAGTAACCTGTATTTATGTAGCTTCTGCAGTAAAAGCTATCAGCATGAATAATGCAGTAAATGTCATAAACACTAAGAATGAATCTGTATAAAGTTAATTTCTGTAAAGTAAACTATAATGAATTCTAGCACTAGGATAAACATTGACTCTGTTAGAAGATGCTTACATAAGGTCTCAGTGGAATCAGGCAGCTTCCAAAGTCTGGAGATTGGACCGGCTCCAAAGTTTCTGGCTGAACAAAGCAGCTACAAAAAAAAAAAAAAAAACAAATGCTGGAGGCATTAGGCATTTGATGTAGGTGAAGACAGAAAATTCTCGGGCAAAGCTGATTGCTTTTGGAGAAGGATAAGAAAGGAAAGATAACTCCTTAGAAGGCTTTCAATAGTGAATCTTGGCAAAGACGGAAAAGTATACTGAGGTTTTATTAAATTGTGCTATCGGGATATGTGTTACCAAGTACTCTTTTACCCTCTCCTGATAATTTTCAATAATATCTAAAAGCACACATAGGTGCGTGCATGCATGCGCACGCACACACACACACACACATTCAGAATGTTGAAAGTGCCTGAAGTTGCTCTCCCTAACTGTAGTAGGGTTGAGACTTGCTTATCTTTTGGCATAGAGTAGAGAACTCTAGAAGAAGGAAAAACTTAGAAGCTGAATTACAGAGGAAGTTTAAACAGTGCTCGGCTAACATGTTTCCTTAGGTCAAGTCTATTTGTCTTAATGTTATTTGATGTATTATATATCTTCACTGTCTTTTAAATGATAATTTTAAAAAGAGATCATAATCATGAATATCACACAAATATAAAATAAACATGTCAATGATTTTATTTAACTTGCCAAAAGCACTGAAGATGGTGACTACAGCCATGAAATTAAAAGGCGCTTGCTCCTTGGAAGAAAAGGTATGGCCAACCTGGACAGCATATTAAAAAGCAGAGACATTAGTTTGACAGCAAAGGTCCATCTAGTCAAAGCTATCATTTTTCTTGTAGTCATGTATAGATGTAAGAGTTGGACTATAAAGAAAGCTGAGTGCTGAAGAATTGATGCTTTTGAACTGTGGTGTTGGAGAAGACTCTTGAGAGTCCCTAGGAGAGCAAGGAGATCTAAGCAGTCCATTCTAAAGAAAATCAGTCTTGAATGTTCATTGGCAGGACTGATGTTGAAGCTGAAACTCCAATACTTTGACCACCTGATGTGAAGAACCAATTCATTGGAAAAGATCCTGATATTGGGAAAGATTGAAGGGAAGAGGAGAAAGGGACAACAGAGGATGAGATGGCATCACCGACGCAATGGGCATGAGTTTGAGCATGCTCCAGGAGTTGGTGATGGACAGAGAGGCCTGGTGTGCTGTAGTCCATGGGGTCACAAAGAGTCAGACACGACTGAATGACTTAATTGACTGGTTGATGCATTAATAGAGAAACCAGTAGGTTTTACAGCTAAGTCAAACACAATTTTAAAATCCCCACATTTGTATGCAGTAAAGGAATGCTGAAATGACAATTTATAAATATGTGCAAAAATCCGTCTATCCACAAGGCAATTATAGATGCATTCCACTAGACACAACTGCCTAGAATTTCTGTGAACAAAACTTATTTGTATTATTAACAGTTTTCTATACTGTACAGAATTGTAAAACAGCTCTAAGACCTAAAAGGCACAAATTATCTTAATATGTGACACAGACAGTACACCAATTAATCTCTTTTTAAAAATATTTTTGTCCAGTTTAAAGTCTTCTTAACACTTCAAGTTTGTTAGTAGCAGGATTTAAAACATCAACAAGAACCAGGAGTCAGAACTCCAAGGTGATGAGTAATAATTATATGAGCGAAAACTCTCAACTTCTGGTCTAAATCTGAAATCATAAAATTAAGTAGATTTGTTTTCTTCTGTATTACTTTTCTGTCTATATTAGTAACAAAGATACTGACTTTAAATGCTACATCTTTGACCCTTTTTTCCCCTTCTGCGAAAACAATATAAAATTAATTTATGGCCAACAGCAGGTTAGGTAAGTCACAATAAAACTTGAACAGAGACCAAAAGGAGGAATGGACATTTGAAAATGATTAATATCTTAAGGGATTAAAAAAATAATATTTGGGAAATTATCTGGTCACTTACAGTATCATGCACTTAAAATGGAAAATGTGATTTTAGGCTGAGAATGCCTTGATACAATATCACATTGTGAAATATGAAAAATCCATTCACCTCAGAGATTTTGAGCATGAAAATCAAATAGCTGACTGAAAGTGAATGCAGTCTAAAAGGAAGTGGAGATTATAGGACTAAAAGGAAAGACTTAGAGATAAGTATATCAATGTAAAAAAATTTTAAAGTATCCCAATGAAATTTACATTGAAGAAGCGTGAGAAAGTAAGAGTACAAGACAAAAGGGGTAAAGTAGAATCTGAACTGCTCTTTTTTTTTTCACTATCAAAGGCATTTCAGACAGATTCAATATATTTTTATGCTTTAAAAAAAATACTCATGATTAGGTGATAAAATACTTGAGACATCTCTCTGTGGCCAAATTCATTCAGTGCCAAATTTAAAAATGAAAGGACTTGGAAAAAACTTATTTTCTTTAACACAACTATATATAATAGATTCCTTTCACATATAGATTATAGAATATGGAGCTGCACAATTTTTATTTCTGTGAATAATCCTCATCTACATTCATTTCAGAAATTTAAAAATCATTTTTAGTAAGTTTACATCAAAGGACATGGATTGTAATTTGTTAGATTAACTAGTTAAGTAGATCCCAGCAGTGTCCTAGGGTAAGCCACCTTTCACCAGAGAAATAGACAAGTTTATTACTCATAGAATCTGAAAAGCTTATTAGTCATAGAATCTGGCACACAGCAGGGGTCACACAGGTAGGTGTGTGTGACCTGTGAAAGGCAGAGAGCACAGCACAGCACAGGGAACCTGCCTTTCTAAGCGTCCACAGGTTGACAGCTTTGGGGTTCCCAAGCTAAATCCAGATTGGTCAATTCAAGCTAAAACAGTGATTGCATTCAAATTAAATTTCCTGTTTTTATAAATACATCAGTTAAATTAGATGTTTAAAATTTTTTAAATTAGGACATATTAAATTAGAAGCCACCCTAATTTTTCATTTAAGCATGATCATCTCTGTTAAGGCCCTGCCTCCAAATAAGTTTACATTCTGAGATACTGGGGATTAGGACTCCAGCAAAACTTTGTTTGGTGGGGGCTGCACATTAACAAATAATATCTGCATGTAGCTTGGTGCCAAGTGTTGTCTACATTTAAATCAACAAGTTGAATAATATTGTGTCATACTGGTACACATTTTTACACATAAATTAAACTCTATACTAAGCAAAATTAGGTATGCGGTGAAATGGAAAATGGCAAATTTTCATCAATTATTAAATTAACTTTATAATTTTTAATCTGTTAATCAAATCATTCTGAATCTAACTCAAACATTACTTTGAATAAGAGGTGGCTCAGATGGTAAAGAATCTGCCTCAATGCAAGAGACCCTGGTTCAATCCCTGGGTTGGGGAGATACCCTGAAATAGAAAATGGCAACCCACTCCAGTATTCTTGCTGGAGAATTCCATGGACAGAGGAGTCTGGTAAGCTACAGTCCACAGGGGAGGAAAGAGTCAGACATGATTGAGCAATTATCACTAAACACTTTAATAATTCTTTGGATAAATATGTGTATTATTTTACCTATTAACACATTATAGTCAAATTAATAAAAGTCCTAAGAAAAATGAGAATTTTGTGCATTTAACTATAAAACTTTAGTGAGTCAAGATTTCTGTACTGAATTATATTACAGAGAAGATTTTATAGTTTTGGTTTCTTGATCCCCTAAATAAATTTTGTAGTATATCTTCCTAGAAAAAAAATTAGTATCAGGAACTAACTCTTTAATGACTTTTTCTTTTCCTTGGAAAAAGTCAAGATTGTTTTAAATCGTTCTTTATTCCAGCATATTTTTCTATCATATATATAAAGATGATTTATATAAATCATCTCCTGGGCATGAAGCATACTTTGCTAAAGAAAAAAATCATATATATATATATATATATATATATATATATATATATATAACTGAATCATTGTTTTGCAGTACATTTGAAACTAACACAATATAAATCCACTACACCACAATAAAACTTTTGTTTTAAATTTACTTTTTGTCTTTTTATTTTTATTACAATTTGTAGAAAGTCCTCCCTTATCCCATGATTTTAAATAAAATATACTTTCTCATTAAACAGTATGACCAGAAGTTCTGGAAGTCTAAGTAACTATGCATAATAAAAGATTAAAAAGACGAAAAGTTCACACTGGACAAGATGAGTGCACTTCCCTGGTAGCTCAAATGGTAAAGAATCTGCCTACAATACATGAGACCTGGGTTTGATACTTGGGTCAGGAAGATCCCCTGGAAAAGGAAATGGGAACCCACTCCAATATTCTTGCCTAGAGAATTCTATGGACAGAGGAGCCTGGAAGGCTACAGTCCATGGAGTCCCAAAGAATCAGACATGGCTAGTCTACACACACACATCAAAGAGGCAGAGAGAATTGACAAGTTTTCTAAAGTAAAAGCTCTAAGAAAAGGGAAGTCAGGGGCCTACAGGCTGGAAGAATCTATCTAAACATATTCAAGTGGAGGGGAACACTAAGTCATCATGGTCAACTCTAAATAAATATTTCTTGAATGAAGGAGTGCATGAATACAAGAATGAATTAATATTGTACAAGCAGGGTATTAAGAACAGTGAGTGTTGGGAATTCCTTGGCAGCCAGTGGATAGGACTCTGCACTCTCACCACCCATTGCCAAGGGCCCAGGTTTGATCCATGGTGGAGGAATTAAGTCTCACAAACATAGTGGTGTGGCCAAAAAAAGAAAAAAAAAAAATGGAGAAGAACAATGGGTGACATGAAAAAGTAAGATCTAGAGACACATTGTTTAGTGAAAATTTTAAAATATTGCCTACATTTTCAATTGCAATGATATTGATTGCATTCTTTAAGATTTTTGAGAAAAATATTATCTTTCATACACTTTAACTGTTTTGGTAGCAAATGGATCTACTTTTATCAACTGTAGAATAAATGCATAGCTACATATTTTAGTTTTAATCATCAGAAAAGGTAACTTGAACAATTGTTTTTGAAAAAATATGCAATTACTTTTGAAGACATATTTATTTATTACTTTCAAGGAGCCAGCTACTGTTGCAGGCTAACCAGAATTAGAAAAAGTCCTTGCTCACAGACAGCTTCCATTCTAGATGGGCAAATATCTATTTTTTCCCAGCTTTATCTATTGTTATCATTTGGTCCCATGTGTTTATCAGTAACCACTTCTCTCTCTCTCTTTCTTGGAAAGTAAAGGCATTAGTATATATATTTATAAACATAGACATAGATTACAGATAAAGGTACACATACAGATACTTTTTCTGAACTATTCGAGATTAACTGCATTAATTTATTTACTTATGAGTGTGTTAGTTTAAGGAAATGACACTAAGAGGCAAAATGTTCAAAATACTTCCGTTAAAAAGTCCACCCCCGATATATTAAATAATGTCTATAAATAATACAGAAAACCCACACGATGGCAGGAGCGCCCCATAGATGTAAGTTTCTTCATTATTTTACTTTTTATCATCTCATCCATTCTTCATCTAGTGTAATTTCACATTTACTGCTTTGTTAGCTTGAAATATAATTTAAGAGACTTAAAGATGGTTGATAATTAAATAGCTAAGAGAGCTTAAGAAAAAAAAAATGGTAAAAAATCACAAGTGGAGAATCACAATAGGAAACCATTCAAACTTTTGTTGTTGTTCTGTCACTCAGTCATGTCCAACTCTTTGTGACCCCATGGACTGAAGCCTTCCCTGTGCTTTACCATCTCCGGGAGCTTGCTCAAACTCCTGTCCATCAAGTTGGTGATACCATCCAACCATCTCATCCTCTGTCGTCCCCTTTTCCTCCTCCCTTCAATCTCTCCCAGCATCAGGGTCTTTTTTATTGAGTCTGCTCTTTGCATTAGGTAGCCAGAATATTGGAGCTTGAGCTTCAGCTTCAGTTTTAGTCCTTCCAATGAATATTCAAGACTGATTTCCCCTAGGATTGACTGGTTTGATCTCTTTGCTGTCCAAAGGACTCAATTCTTTGGTGCTCAGCCTCTTTTACTGTCCAACCCTCATATCCATACAGGACTACTAGAAAAACCATAGTGTTAACTGTATGGGCCTTTGTAGGCCAAGTAATGTCTCTGGGTTTTAATATACTGTCTAGGTTTGTCATTGCTTTTCTTCCAAGGACGAAGTGTTTTTTGACTGCTGCAGTCACCGTCCACCATGATTTTGGAACCCAGGAAAGTAAAGTCTGCCATTTTCCATTGTTTCTCCATCTATTTGACATGAAGGGATAGGACCAGAGGCCATAATGTTAGTCTTTTGAATGTTGAATTTTAAGCTAACTTTTCCACTCTTCTTTTTCACCTTCATCAAGAGGCTTTTAAATTCTTTGTTTTCTGGTGGTTCAGATGGGTAAAGAATCCTTCTGCAAAAGAAGGAGACATGGGTTCAATCCCTGGGTCAGGAAGATCCCCTGGAGATGGGAATGGCAATCCACTGTAGTATTCTTGCCTGGAGAATTCCATGGTCAAAGGAGCCAGGTAGGCTACAGTCCATGGAGTCACAAAGAGTCAGAAATGACTGAACAACATTCAATTTCACTTTTTGCCATAAGGATGGAACCCAGGTATCCCGCATTGCAGGAGGATTCTTTACCATCTGAACCACCAGGGAAGCCCATTCAAAATTAAATCCATTAAATATATATTGTGTTTAGATTAAGTAAAAATGTGTACAAGTAACAACACTATATATCAGGAGGTCAGGAAGCTGTTGTTAGAACAATCCTTTTTAGTGTACAATATAAGCTGAGTTTATAGAAATGCAACCATAAAACATGGGTTTTGAAAATATAACTTTAACATATTATATGTGTATTACATAATGGATAATATATAATAATATATACCTATATACATTATACATATATTAATATTCTATCTATAAAACCATGCCTTATGATTATAAGTTTAAGAAATGTATTCATATCAATTCCCTAAGGAACAATTGCATCTTTGCTTTCAAAAAGACAAAAACTGTAATAGTAATTTTATTTGCAGAAATTCTACTAGTAGTGGGCTGTAGTTTAACGTAACAAGAGTTATTAATTTTACAGACTTTGTATCCAAGTTCCATCTCTTACTTGATGAATAACTCTTATTTCTGAGTTTCAGCTATAAGATGGAAATGATTATACCCTTCTCATGGGATTTGTTATGTCACATCATATGTAAACCATCTCATGTGTAATAATGAGAAGAAATTCCTCCTGACATTCACATATTTTTTGTTTATTTTTTAGGTTTCCATCAAAATGTGCTCAGTTAACACTTTCAGTTTTCCCCTTCTAGAGCCAGTGGTATTCTTATAGGCATTCTGGATATCTGGAACAAATTTAGACAGGATCCCAGAAAACCATATCCTTAAGTCCTCCAGAGAAGGCCATTTGGATTTCAGTTTGAGCACTGAGCTTAGCTTATTTTTCTTTCCTATATTCCAGAGCCCGTTTGAAAAGGTTATGAGAGTCCAGTGGTAGCATTTAAAGAGTTAACCATGGGAGTCCCTTGGGATCAAGGAGAAGGAACCAGTCAATCCTAATGGAAATGAATTCTGATTATTTATTTTAAGGACTAGTGCTGAAGCTCCAATACTTTGGCCACCAGATGTGAAGAGCTGATTCATTGGATAAGACCTTGATGCTGGGAAAGATTGAGGGAAGGAAGAGATGGTGGTGGCAGAGGATGAGATACGTAGCATCACTGACTCAATGGACATGAATTTGAGTAGACTCCTGGAGATGGTGGAGGACAGAGGAGCCTGGCATGCTACAGTCCATGGGGTCAAAGGGTCTGACATTGCTTAGCAACTGAACAACAACAAGATACTTTTTAAGTGACTTTCTTGGGAAGATAACTTTTGTTTTCCCAGATTTAGAGTCCACTTCCAAGTGATGCACTTGGAATTTAATTTAAAAAAGAATGAGTTTTGCAATTATCCCATTTAGTTTCATAGAGGAAGGAGATGCACCATATCTTGTATGAGGATTGGTAGTACTTACTACCCATTTCTTTCCTTTTCTTTTCTTTCTTTTTGAGCTAAATAAACTGGACTTCATTTTCTTAGAATTTTTATTTTCAATGCATTCACTATTTTTGTCTGATTCTTAGACTTTTTGATTTCCTGCTTACTTTTGAAAAATTGAGGCATTGTCGATGTACACTATTATATAATTTTCAGATGTACACCACAGAGTTTCACAATTTTTAAAGGGAATACATCTTTAAGGCTGTTACCAGTTGTGATTCCCACAGAAATCTTGGTTCACTGTTTTGAAATCCTTCTCTTTTGTTATAAAACCCAATGGTCATTTTAGAGGCTAATTTTCATCATATGGGTTTAATTATGTATTTATTGTATTAGGCATATGGTGGTATGCAATATATGCTAGGGAAAAAAGGGAATAAAGAAGGTGTTTTATCAGAAAGCAATATGTCCTCTTATAATTGCATGTAATTTATTAAAGAGCTGACAAAGTCACAGCATCAGTTGCCTCTCACTGTATTCCTCTGCAGTGAAGAGACTGACACTGAGACTGTGCTTTCTAACTTTGATCCAAATGTGAAATTTATGGGGTGATATACCGATTACTTGTGGCTAAGAGGGTAAAGCGTCTGCCTCCAATGCAGGAGGCCTGGGTTCGGTCCCTGGGTCGGAAAGATGCCCTGGAGAAGGAAATGGCAACCCACTCCAGTATTCTTGCCTGGAGAATCCCATGAATGGAGGAGCCTGGTAGGCTACAGTCCGTGGGGTCGCAAAGAGTCGGACACGACTGAGCGACTTCACTTTCACTTTCATACAGATTACTTATTAGCACACCAGGAAGGAATAAGATTACCTACATTAATACAGGCTCCAAGGGTATATGGTCTGGACAAAGTCTGGTAGCAAAGATGATGCAAGAGCGCTCAAACACCAAATCAGTTCAGTTCAGTTGCTCAGTTGTGTCCGACTCTTTGGGATCCCATGAACTGCAGCACGCCAGGCCTCCCTGTCCATCACCAACACCCAGAGTTCACTCAGACTCATGTTCATCAAGTCAGTGATGCCATCGAGCCATCTTCTCCTCTGTCATCCCCTTCTCCTCCTGTCCCCAATCCCTCCCAGCATCAGAGTCTTTTCCAATGAGTCAACTCTTTGCATGAAGTGGCCAAAGTACTGGAGTTTCAGCTTTAGCATCATTCCTTCCAAAGAAATCCCAGGACTGATCTCCTTCAGAATGGACTGGTTGGATCTCCTTGCAGTCCGAGGGACTCTCAAGAGTCTTCTCCAGCATCACAGTTCAAAAGCATCAATTCTTCGGCACTCAGCTTTCTTCACAGTCCAACTCTCAAATCCATACATGACCACTGGAAAAACCATAGCCTTGATTAGATGGACCTTTGTTGGCAATGTCTCTGCTTTTGAATATGCTATCTAGGTTGGTCATAACTTTTCTTCCAAGGAGTAAGCGTCTTTTAATTTCATGGCTGCAGTCACCATCTGCCGTGATTTTGGAGCCCCCAAAAAATAAAGTCTGCCACTGTTTCCCCATCTATTTCCCATGAAGTGATGGGACCAGATGCCATGATCTTCGTTTTCTGAATGTTGAGTTTTAAGCCAACTTTTTCACTCTCCTCTTTCATCTTCATCAAGAGGCTTTTTAGTTCCTCTTCACTTTCTGCCATAAGGGTGGTGTCATCTCCATATCCAAGGTTATTGGCATTTCTCCCCGCAATCTTGATTCCAGCTTGTGTTTCTTCCAGCCCAGCGTTTCTCATGATGTACTCTGCATGTAAGTTAAATAAGCACGGTGATAATATACAGCCTTGACGTACTCCTTTTCCTATTTGGAACCAGTCTGTTGTTCCATGTTCAGTTCTAACTGTTGCTTTCTGACCTGCATACAGGTTTCTCAAGAGGCAGGTGGTCTGTTATTCCCTTCTCTTTCAGGATTTTCCACATTTTACTGTGATCCACACAGTCAAAGGCTTGGCATAGTCAATAAAGCAGAAATAGATGTTTTTCTGGAACTCCCTTGCTTTTTCCATGATCCAGCAGATGTTGGCAATTAGATCTCTGGTCCCTCTGCCTTTTCTAAAACCAGCTTGAACATCTGGAAGTTCATGGTTCATGTATTACTGAAGCCTGGCTTGGAGAATTTTGAGCATTACTTTACTAGCGTGTGAGATGAGTGCAATTGTGCTGTAGTTTGAGCATTCTTTGGCATTGTCTTTCTTTGGGATTGGAATGAAAACTGACCTTTCCCAGTCCTATGGCCACTGCTGAGTTTTCCAAATTTGCTGGCATATTGAGTGCAGCACTTTCACAGCATCATCTTTCAGGATTTGAAATAGCTCAACTGGTACCCCACATCCGAGGACAGCAGTGGCGGCCAAGAAGAGCTACCCCGCGCCTGAGGCCAGGGGCGGCGCCCGGGAGGACCTACTCCACGCCCGAGGCCAGGGGCCATGGCCGGGAGGAGCAACCCCACCTCCAAGTAGAGGTGGCTGCGTGGGCGCCTGAGGGCCTAGAAGAGCTATTCCACATTCAAGGTTGGGAGGTGCGGCTGTGAGTAGATACCCCTTGTTCAAGGTAAGGAGCAGCGGCTGCACTTTGCTGGAGCAGCTGTGAAGAGACACCCCACGTTCAAGGTAAGAGAAACCCAAGTAAGATGGTAGGTGTTGCAAGAGGGCATCAGAGAGCAGACACACTGAAACAATACTCACAGAAAACAAAAACCAAATAGGTAAGCACTATTATGGCTTCAGAATCATCTACACTTGATTTCAAGAAAGAAATACATGGAAACACTTGAAGAACATGGTGGAAGTGGGATGGGAATAGAAATAATAAAAAAAGTGAGTATTATAGTAAAGACAGGAATATCATCAGCACATGAGTTTTGAAAAATAGATGAATAAATAAAACAAATAATGCTCAGAAGAGTAATACGTTTTATGAAGGTTAAAAGAGGATAGAGTGCAAAAAGGAAAATAATCCAATAATATACTACAGAAAAAAACTGTCTGCATGTGTTAAATGGAAGTAATGTTAATAAAATATGATTCAGCTATAAGTACATTTTATTTTTTTATTTTTTTAAATTTTATTTTATTTTTAAACTTTACAATATTGTATTGGTTTTGCCATATATTGAAATGAATCCACCACAGGCATACACGTGTTCCCCATCCTGAACCCTACTCCCTCCTCCCTCCCCATATCATCCTTCTGGGTTGTCCTAGTGCACCAGCCCAAGCATCCAGTATCATGCATCGAACTTGGACTGGTGACTCGTTTCACATACGATATTATACATATTCAATGCCATTCTCCCAAATCATCTCACCCTCTCCCTCTCCCACAGAGTTCAAAAGACTGTTCTATACATCAGTGTCTCTTTTGCTGTCTCGTATACAGGGTTATTGTTACCATCTTTCTAAATTCCATATATATGTGTTAGTATACTGTATTGGTGTTTTTCTTTCTGGCTTACTTCACTCTGTATAATAGGCTCCAGTTTCATCCACCTCATTAGAACTGATTCAAATATATTCTTTTTAATGGCTGAGTAATACTCCATTGTGTATATGTACCATAGCTTTCTTATCCATTCATCTGCTGATGGACATCTAGGTTGCTTCCATGTCCTGGCTATTATAAACAATTTTAAAAGGAACATTTTTGGTCTCATGAATATTAAACCACAAAGGGATTTCATGCATAATTTAATTGATTACTTGTTCATTTGGTTTCAGTAACCCAACAGACTTAGGAATTTGAGGACTCTTTAATCTCAATTGACGAATGCAATTTCCCTATACTCAGTCATCTTCTAAGTATAGAAATTCATGTAGGGTGATAAAAGTATAGATGTTCTTAAGATGCATCATCTTGCTATTAAAGTTGATTTAGTACTTCTAAAGAACAGTATTTATTGTTCATCTTCAAAGCCCTTTGATATCAATAATGGCTTAAAAAGATTACTTTTGGTTTTCCATTCCTTATTTACAACTCTGTTCAGTCATGCTTGGTGAGATGATCTGCTTATTCATACACATTGGGTTAGGCTGAACTACTTGCTGGAACTGTCTACAGGGAACATGTAAAGAAAAGGTGACTAAGGTTCAAGGCTTAAGACTAATGGAGTCATTGAGGAGATGGGAACAAGGATACAAAGCTGGGGACCTTTTAAGAGGGCCAGAATATAGAAACCAAGTTCCAAAAGAATTCATCATATTCTGTCAAGACATGCAGAATCACTGGTTAGCTAATAATCTGGAAAGTGGGGTTTTGAATATGTAGGTCAAGAAAGGTGTACGTTTTAGGTGGAGTCTCAGGTTAGTTTAGCTTATTCCAGGAATTTCACAGAAGCAAGGGTAAATGAAAATGAAGGTTCATAAAAAGAAATGAGCTAAAAAGTTGAGATGATCAAGTCCAAGCCCCAGGCTATAATAGTCTGGCATGTGTGTGTGCTCAGCCGTGTCTGAAAATTTGGGACCCCATGGACTGTAGTGTACCAGGCTCCTCTGTTCATGTAATTTGCCAGGCAAGAATACTGGAGCCTATTGCCATTTCCTTCTTGAATAATAGTCCAGACTATAACATCAAACAGGTCCTCTGCAATGATAGGATTATGAACTAGGTTATTTGGATATCAGATACCCAAGAGACACAAGCAAGGGTTAAATTGGACAAACTGGAAATGCCTCAAGTGAGATAGATTCCCAGCTCAGCACAGAAATAACGGGTTCATCTGTGCTTCAGCACACACACACATACACACACTTTCTCCCATATTTAAATGATGAACTATGCAATTTTTTAAACTCTAAGATTTAATTTCCTTGGTTTAGGAGAAGTGTTGGACAGCCTAGAGATAACTCAGACCTTAGTTTGATCAGATAGATGGGGTCAGGTGGATGAGGCCCTGATAAGGCTTCTATAATCCTATTGATGCTGTGGTTCAGGAGATTCATATCCACAGTTTCTGATGCCTTTGAAAAGCACAACCCAGGCAATAATTCATATTTGCTTTTCTTAAAAGTCCCTCAAACATATTTAAGTTCTTAGTTCAAGGTAAATCTTATTAAAATTTACCTTCTTTGCCAATCTCTAAGTGTTCCGATGCTGAAGCTGAAATTCCATTACTTTGGCACCTGATGTGAAGAACTGGCTCCTTGGGAAAGACCCTAATGCTGGGAATGATTGAAGGCAGGAGGAGAAGGGGACAACAGAGGATGAGATGGTTGGATGGCATCACCGACTCAATGGACAGGAGTTTGAGCAAGCTGGGGGAGTTGGTGATGGACAGGGGAGCCTTGCATGCTGAAGTCCATGGGGTCACAAGGAGTCGGACACGACTGAGTGACTGAACTGAACTGAACTGAGGTGTTCTGAACTCCTGAGAATAAATGTATAGCTTCCTTACCCATTCACTTCAGTCTCAGCCTTCACCTTATCTCATCTGTATATCACTCTTATGCTCACCCATGACATAGAGTCTTTGTGGCCCCCACAATTTGAAGTAATCTTAACAGTGTTATTTGCTTTGTTTGATGGCTTTTCTCAAAGACAAAACTTCCATGACTTTTGTGGAGTTGTTTGTTTGTTTCTATTCCTTCATTGTCCCATTTATCATAGGAACAAATCTTTCTAGTCTAAAAGTAGCACAGGGTTCCTCAGTAGGATGGAAGGGGCACAGCAAGCAAAGTCAAGGCCCATTTTCCTAAGAAAAAGGAGACACATGGAGAGAAGGTCCATTTATTTATTTTTGTCTTGTATCTCATTTATAAACATTCATTTTAACCTTTATCTTAAAGTTACTTCTTACAGTTACAAGTCTTCATTTTGAATAAAATACATTTCCATGCAGGGCATCCAACTATCCAATTAATAATTTCCTAACCTCATAAAGGAAGGAAATGGCAACCCACTCCAGTGCTCTTTCCTGGAGAATCCCATGGACGGAGAAGCCTGGTAGGCTGCAGTCCATGGGGTTGTACAGAGTCGGACACAACTGAAGCGACTAAGCGGCAACAGCAGCAACCTCATAAAATCATTTTCAAATAGAATCAATGTTAATATTAATAGGGCTTCCCTTGTAGCTCAGTCGGTAAAGAATCTGCCTGCAGTGTAGGAGAGCTGAGTTCAATCCCTGGGTTGGGAAGATCCCCTGGAGAAGGAAATGGCAACCCACTCCAGTATGCTTGGCCTGGAAAATCTCATGGACAGAGGAACCTGTTGGGCTGCAGTTTATGGGGTCTCAAAGAGTTGGGCACGACTGAGCAAGTAACACTTAACATTAATTAGCTACAAAAGTTTTCTCACTTTGATATTAAAACTCCAATTAAAAATCTTAATTTATCTACTTAAAAATAATTGTAATATATAGAGGAACTACATGTAACCTTGTTCTGTGTTTTCCAAGTCTCTTGTAAATATGTTATCATAGTTTTATTTTATTTTATTTTTAAACTTTACAGTATTGTATTAGTTTTGCCAAATATCAAAATGAATCCACCACAGGTATACCCACGTTCCCCATCCTGAACCCTCGTCCCTCTTCCCTCCCCTATCCTCCCTCTGGGTCGTCCCAGTGCACCAGCCCCAAGCATCCAGTACCGTGCATCGAACCTGGACTAGCGACTCGTTTCATACATGATATTATACATGTTTCAATGCTATTCTCCCAAATCTCCCCACCCTCTCCCTCTCCCACAGAGTCCATAAGACTGATCTATACATCGGTGTCTCTTGCTGTCTCGTACACAGGGTTATTGTTACCATCTTTCTAAATTCCATATATATGTGTTAGTATACTGTATTGGTGTTTTTCCTTCTGGCTTACTTCACTCTGTATAATAGGCTCCAGTTTCATCCACCTCATTATAAGTGATTCAAATGTATTCTTTTTAATGGCTGAGTAAAACTCTATTGTGTATATGTACCACTGCTTTCTTATCCATTCATCTGCTGATGGGCATCTAGGTTGCTTCCATGTCCTGGCTATTATAAACAGTGCTGCGATGAACATTGGGGTACACGTGTCTCTTTCCCTTCTGGTTTCCTCAGTGTGTATGCCCAGCAGTGGGATTGCTGGATCATAAGGCAGTTCTATTTCCAGTTTTTTAAGGAATCTTCACACTGTTCTCCATAGTGGCTGTACTAGTTTGCATTCCCACCAACAGTGTAAGAGAGTTCCCTTTTCTTCACACCCTCTCCAGCATTTATTATTTGTAGACTTTTGGATCGCAGCCATTCTGACTGGTGTGAGATGGTACCTCATAGTGGTTTTGATTTGCATTTCTCTGATAATGAGTGATGTTGAGCATCTTTTCATGTGTTTGTTAGCCATCTGTATGTCTTCTTTGGAGAAATGTCTATTTAGTTCTTTGGCCCATTTTTTGATTGTGTCATTTATTTTTCTGGAGTTGAGCTGTAGGAGTTGCTTGTATACTTTTGAGATTAGTTGTTTGTCCTTTGCTTCATTTGTTATTATTTTCTTCCATTCTGAAGGCTGCCTTTTCACCTTGCTAATAGTTTCCTTTGATGTGCAGAAGCTTTTAAGGTTAATTAGGTCCCATTTGTTTATTTTTGCTTTTATTTTCAATATTTATCTAGCCATTTTATAGTGTGATAACCCTACTCACACCCAGAATCTGGAGATTCAGATAAATATGTGAATTTAGGATATCAGCCATGAGCCACTTTATTTTTCTTAGGGCATCTTTTAAGATAGTTACTTAGAGTTAAGCCCATATAAGGTCACTGACTTCTGCTTCAACCACCTTAGAAGTCATAAATGCTTTGTTGTTATTGCTGTTTAGTCATTGTGTCTGATTCTTTTGTGACCCAATGGACTGTAACCTGCCAGGCTCCTCCGTCCATATGATTTTCCAGGGAGGAATATTGGAGCAGGTTGTCATTTCCTTCTCCAGGGCATTTTCCTGCCTCTGGGTCAAACCCATGTCTCCTGCATTGACAGAGGGATCCTTTACCACTGAGCTACCCTTCTGTCTCCAGCTGACTGGTGACCTGGTCATATTCACAGGTAATGGAATGGAGGACTGGCTTTTCCCCTGGCTCTCTGGGCTTTCTTGCTTCTAGAATCTCTAAGTCTTGTGACTCTACTTCCTATTGGGGAAGTAGAGTGTGAAACTGCATCTTCATTTAAAAACACTTGTGGAATTCATTTCCCCAAAATGGGAGCTCCAGAGCTGAAGGAGCTAGTGGCGGCTCCCAATGTGGATGGCTGGGGCTTCTGCATTCAGTCCATTACAACCTGCATATTCTTAATTCAATGAACCAGGTCCATCTTCCTTGCACACGTTCTTCCTTCGATTCACTTTCTTAAAGTTTAGTGTTTCCTTTAAGTTGAAGATAATCTCCATTCAGTTCAGTTCTGTTCAGTCACTCAGTCCTGTCTGACTCTGTGATCCCATGAACTGCAACACACCAGGCCTCCCTATCCAACACCAACTCCCAGAGATTACTCAAACTCATGTCCATTGAGTCAGTGATGTCATCCAACAATTTCATCCTCTGTCCTCCCCTTCTGCTCCTGCCCTCAATTTTTCCCAGCATCAGGGTCTTTTCAAGGGAGTCAGCTTTTTGCATCAAGTGGCCAAAGTATTGGAGTTTCAGCTTCAACATCAGTCCTTCCAATGAACACCCAGGACTGATCTCCTTTCGGATGGACTGGTTGGTTCTCTTTGCAGTCCAAGGGACTCTAAAGAGGCTTCTCCAACACCACAGTTCAAAAGCATCAGTTATTTGGTGCCCAGCTTTCTTTATGGTCCAACTCTCATATCCATACATGACTACTGGAAAAACCACAGCCTTGACTAAACAGACCTTTGTTAACAAAGTAATGTCTCTGCTTTTTAATATGCTGTCTAGGTTGGTCATAACTTTCCTTCCAAGGAACAAGCATCTTTTAAATTCATGGCTGTACTCACCATCTGCAGTGATTTTGGAGCCCCAAAAAATAAAGTCTGTCACTATTTTTACTGTTTCCCCATCTATTTCCCATGAAGTGTTGGGTCCAGATGCCACGATCTTAGTTTTCTCAATGTTGAGCTTTAAGCCAACTTTTTCACTCTCCTCGTTCACTTTCATCAAGAGGCTCTTTAGTTCTTCTTCACTTTCTGCCATAAGGGTGGTGTCATTTACATATCTGAGGTTATTTATATTTCTCCCAGCAATCTTGATTCCAGTTTGTGCTTCATCCAGCCCAGCTTTTCTCATGATGTACTCTGTATACAAGTTAAATAAGCTGGGTGACAACATACAACCTTGACATACTCCTTTTCTTATTTGGAACCAGTCTGTTGTTCCATGTCCAGTTTTAACTGTTGCTTCCTAACCGCATACGAATTTCTCAAGAGGCAGGTCAGGGTGTCTGGTATTCTCATCTCTTTCAGAATTTTCCACAATTTATTGTGATCCATACAGTCAAAGGCTTTGGCATAGTCAATAAAGCAGAAATATATGTTTTTCTGGAATTCTTGCTTTTTCCATGATCCAGCGGATGTTGGCAATTTGATCTCTGGTTCCTCTGCCTTTTCTCAAACCAGCTTGAACATATGGACATCCATGGTTCATGTACTGCTGAAGCCTGGCTTGGAGAATTTTGGGCATTACTTTACTAACGTGTGAGATGAGTGCAACTGTGCGGTAGTTTGAGCATTCTTTGGCATTGCCTTTCTTTGGGACTGGAATGAAAACTGACCTTTTCCAGTCCTGTGGCCCTTGCTGAGTTTTCCAAATTTGCTGGCACATTGAGAGCAGCACTTTCACAGAATCATATTTTAGGATTTAAAATAGCTTAACTGGAATTCCATCACCTCCACTAGTTTTGTTCATAATGATGCTTCCTAAGGCCCAGTTGACTTCACGTTCCAGTATGTCTGGCTCTACATGAGAGATCACACCATTGTGATTATCTGGGTCATGAAGATCTTTTTTGTACAGTTCTTCTGTGTATTCTTGCCACCTCTTCTTAATATCTTCTGCTTCTGTTAGGTCCATACCGTTTCTGTCCTTTATTGAGCCCATCTTTGCATGAAATGTTCCCTTGGTATCTCTAATCTCCATTAATGACAGTTATATATTTGTCATTCTGTATTGTGCTCCAAACTCCTAACATAGTCCCTGCTATATATAGTTCCCTCTATTTAGTTCTTGATAAATAAATATTTATGGAGTAAGTAAGTTAATCTCTGTTATGGGAAGATTCCCTGAAGAAGGAAATTGCAACCCACTCAAGCATTCTTGCTGGAAATCCTTTTGGACAGAGGAGCCTGGTGGGCTACAGTCCATGGGGTCGCAGAGTCAGACACGATTTAGAGACTGAACAACAAAGTAAATTATTGTGAGATTAAATATCCCATTTTTTTGTATATCATACAAAGATTGTATAGTATTTATATACTCTTTTTTTTTTTCCAGAAAAAATTTGGACTGGACTCGAGTTGTGGGGGCGGCGCTGGGCTTATGTTGCGCCCCCCGATGGCTTGGGCTCCTCGAAATTTGCACGTCGACCCTCTCCAGAGCCAGATGCTGCAGGCTCCAGGGAGCACTCAAACTCTATACTCTTTTATAGTATTATTAAATACCTACTATTTGCTTAGTACTTACACCTTAACCATATTATATGTTTTGACTCTAATCTCACAAAAGTTCTAAAAGTTATGCACCATCATTATAATTCTAATTTCACATATGCGTAATTTGAGATTTAGACAATTAAGATACTTGTCCAGAATCATGGCGCTAATGGGTAATATAACTAGTGTTGCTGTTGTCTTAGTCATCAAGTCATGTCTGACACTTTGCGACTCCAAGGACTGAGCCCTGCCAGGCTCCTCTCTCCTCTCTCTCCTCTCTTTTCTCATTTCCTTTCTTCTGCAGGGGATATTCGGGACCCAGGGACTGAACATGCATTCCCTGCATTGGCAAACAGATTCTTTACCACCAAGCCACCAGGGATGACAATGTGATTAATATTTAAGTCTAAATCTTTTAGAGTCCTAGTCTATCTCAATTTTCTGAAATACCAAGTCTTTCCAGATGGCTCAAGTGGTAAAAAATTGTTCTACCCATGCAGGAGCTACAGGAGATTCAGTTTGGTCCTCCAGTCAGGAAGATCCCCTGGAGGAGGAAATGGCAATTCTTGGTTAGACAATTCCAAGGACAGAGGAGCCTGGCAGGCTACAGTCCATGTGGCTCAAAGAGTCTGATATGACTGAGCTTGCAAGCAAAAAAAAAAAAAAAAAATTAAAAAAAAATAAATAAAGACTTTAATTTTCTGTATTAATTTGCCAGGGCAACTATAAAAAGTATCACAACCTGATTAACTTGAAACAATATTTATTATGTCACAGTTTTAGAAGCTAAAAGGACTTCCCTGGTAGCTCAGATGGTAAAGCGTCTGCCTACAATGCGGGATACCCAGCTTTGATTCCTGGGTAGGGAAGATCCTCTGGAGAAGGAAATGGCAACCCACTCCAGTATTCTTGCCTGGAAAATCCCATGGATGGAGGAGCGTGGTAGGCTACAGTCCATGGGATCGAAAAGAGTCAAACACGACTGAATGACTTCACTTTCACTTTAGAGGCTAAAAGTCCAGGAGTGTATGAATCCTTAGGAAGGCTCTGAAGGAGAATCTCATGCCTCCATCCAGTCTTCTGAAATCCTCGGGATTTTGTGTCTTTTAGATGTATTACTCTAATCTTTGCTTCTATCTTCATGTGGTAGTCTTCCTTTATCTCTATATTTTCACATAACTGAGTTCATATAAAGACATCAGTATATTGGATGAGGGGCCCCACTTGACTCCAGTATAAGTTCATTTTAATTTGATTTTGTATACACCCCCATACTTCCAAATTAGGTCATATTCACAGGTACTGACAGCTAGGAATCAATTTAACTTTTTTTTTGGAGGGGGCACAATTTGATCCATAGAACTTTCTAAAACTGTAAGTTGCATCCATGATACCTCTGTCTCTATCACTACAAAAGATAACAAGGTAAACCATATATCATAGCAACATCTCTAGAATATCAGTGTAAGGTTGAACATTGTGCTGGTCTAATAGCTAGCTTGTTAGAATGAAGGTAACACTACAGGTTTTCCAGGAGTGGAATTCAACTCTATAATAACCTCAGATATGTAGATGACACCACCATTAAGGCAGAAAGTGAAGAGGAACTAAAAAGCCTCTTGATGAAAGTGAAAGTGAAAAAGTTGGCTTAAAGCTCAACATTCAGAAAACGAAGATCATGGCATCCAGTCCCACCACTTCATGGGAAATAGATGGGGAAACAGTGGAAACAGTGTCAGATTTTATTTTTCTGGGCTCCAAAATCACTACAGATCCTGACTGCAGCCATGAAATTAAAAGACGCTTACTCCTTGGAAGGAAAGTTATGACCAACCTAGATAACATATTCAAAAGCAGAGACATTACTTTGCCAACAAAGGTTTGTCTAGTCAAGGCTATGGTTTTTCCTGTGGTCATGTATGGATGTGAGAGTTGGACTGTGAAGAAGGCTGAGCACCGAAGAATTGATGCTTTTGGACTGTGGTGCTGGAGAAGACTCTTGAGAGTCCCTTGGACTGCAAGGAGATCCAACCAGTCCATTCTGAAGGAGATCAGCCCTGGGTGTTCTTTGGAAGGAATGATGCTAAAGCTGAAACTCCAGTACTTTGGCCACCTCATGTGAAGAGTTGACTCATTGGAAAAGACTCTGATGCTGGGAGGGATTGGGGGCAGGAGGAGAAGGGGATGACAGAGGATGAGATGGCTGGATGGCATCACTGACTCGATGGACGTGAGTCTGAGTGAACTCCGGGAGTTGGGATGGACAGGGAGGCCTGGCGTGCTGTGATTCATGGGGTCACAGAGTCAGACACGACTGAGCGACTGATCTGATCTGATCTGAGGAACATTAGTTTCCTAGAACTGTTTATACAGAGGTCAGATAACTACTTGCAAGGCATGTTATGGAAGAGATTCTTATCCTAGGAACTTGGCTATCCTGGATGATCTTGACTTTCTTGTATTAAAAGTCTTTGCTCATTCAAAGCAGTGCTTTCTAATTGTATTTTTCAGAGTATTAGGTTTCCATCAAGCATCATCCAGTTTAGAGCTGCTGCTACTGCTGCTGCTAAGTCGCTTCAGTCGTGTCCGACTCTGTGCGACCCCATAGACAGCAGCCCACCAGGCTCCGCCATCCCTGTGATTCTCCAGGCAAGAACACTGGAGTGGGTTGCCATTTCCTTCTCCAGTGCATGAAAGTGAAAAGTGAAAGTGAAGTCGTTCAGTCGTGTCCGACTCTTGGCGACCCCATAGACTGCAACCCACCAGGCTCCTCTATCCATGGGATTTTCCAGGCAAGAGTACTGGAGTGCGGTGCCATTGCCTCCTCCCTGGTTAGAGCTAGCCCTTTCCAATTTAAACTGAGTAGCTCCACCTTATTGCTTTATACATTACACTTATATTGATTTTTTTTTTTTTAATGAAAGTGTTCCAAAGGCAAATATTTTAGGAAGCCTTTGCTTTTGTGAGAATACCCAAGTAAACAGTGAATAACATGGGGTTTTCTGTTTATATTATAAGCAGAATTGGTATTTGTATATGATTTGTATGCTCAGTTGAGTCCGACTCTTGTGACCCCACTGACTAGCCTGCCAGGCTCCTCTGTCCATGGAATTCTCCAGGAAATAATACAGGAGTGGGTAGCCATTCTTTTATCCTGGGGACCTTCCCAACCCAGGGACTAAACCCATGTCTCCTGCACTGCATTAGGATTCTTTACCACTGAGCCACCAGGGAAGTCAATGTGAAGATTTACCCTTTTCTTAATCAAGTAGTAGCTCGAAGCACAGATATTGTGCTGAATGAGGGATTTTTACTGGAACAGATCAATATAACCTCTGGCATTTAGTAATTGGTCTAGAGAATTCTTACATATCAACATTAGTAAGGGAAATCAAAAGCAGTTTGAATTTACATGGGAATACCATAGTCTATTTTTCTGTCTTGCTCCAGGGCTGTGTTAAGATTCCTGCTTCTTGTAAAAATATAGTCTAAAGGGATTTCTGACATTTTGAGATTCTGTAAAACATCACAGTGATCAACTCTATTGATGACATCTTGCTAACTAGGCATGGCAAGCATTAATTGATATGTAGTCTAAATACCTAATAAGATGCCACATATATGCCAGAACATAGGAGACAGAATTCTGTGAAGTTTCAGAGTGATGTTTAGAGAATTATATTATTTCAGAGCATGCCATTCCTTAAGAGATTGAATATATTGTTCTTCATTTATGCTCTACCATTAATTAAGTGGCATACTATTTGGGTTTTTAAGACAGTATGCACTACCCTACATTTTTATTCTTTTATCATGTTTAGATAGCAACTAGTTTTGAGTGTAGAATGTGGTACAAGTTCCTGAGTTGAGTAGGCCATAAGACCTGGTGGGTAAAGATGCTTGCTGTGTGGAGTCTCTGACAAGTTCTAATAAGAATGCCAAAGCAGACACCTTTTGGGTTCTGGAACAGTGTTATGTATTTTATAGTGTGAACTATTTGACATTTGAAAAATGACTCCCAGTGTGTAAGTGGGTCTCAATGGAAACGGAATGCTTGGACATGGCACACCAAATAACTATGAGACTTGAGTCTCCCACTGAGTCATATTCTTTTTGAGGAGTAGAGTACAATAGCAATCCATTGTACTATTGATTCATGACTGGCCCTGAGAAAATCCAAAAAGTACAAGTAAGTTATGTACACAGTGACCTAGACTACAATGGCACCCATGTATTTGCACTGGTGACTCACCATCCATTCATATCTATAGCTTCCTGGAAGGTTCCTATGAACCACTGACGAACAAAAAAATGAGGGCCTAGTTCACAGCTAATCAAAAATCTAGTGATGCTGCACTATAGCCCCTGTCAGAAGTGATCTCAAAACACATGGTGAAGGAAAAATCTTCCCCAAGAGCAGAGTAGAACACTAGAAACTAACATAACTACTAAATCATAGCACATATTTAGTCCCCATTATTTTGGAATGTCAGCATTAACTTAGTTCAATGATATCTTTGAAAGCTAAATATCCAGACTTTGTTAAAGGTTAGAGTTTTGATATCAAGGTAATATAATGATTGATTTCAAAACCAGAGATTACCTTCAGCTGTTACTTGAAGTAACTATGAATCCAAGAATAAAAGGCCAGTGAAAGAAAACAAAAAAGGCAAATTCAAAAAGATACTACTCAATACTCATATTAACATTAATTACAATAGTCAAGATATAGAAACAACATAAGTCCATCAATAGGTGTATCTAGATAAAGAATATGTGGTATGTGCACTTCAGTTCAGTTGTTCAGTCGTGTCAGAATTTCTGCGACCCCATGGACTGTAGCACGGCAGGCTTCCCTGTCCATCACCAACTCCTAGAGCCTACTCAAACTCATATCCATCGTGTCCATGATGCCATCTAACCATCCCACCCTCTGTCATCCCCTTCTTCTCCTGTCTTCACCCTTTCCAAGGGTCTTTTCCAATGAGTCACTTCATCGCATCAGGTGGCTAAAGTAATGGAGTTTCAGCTTCAGCATCAGTCCTTCCAATGAATATTCAGGACTGATTTCCTTTAGGATGGACTAGTTGGATTTACTTGCAGGCCAAGGGACTCTCAAGAGTCTTCTCCAACACCACAGTTCAAAAGCATCAATTCTTCAGTGCTCAGCTTTCTTTATAGTCCAACTCTCACATCCATACATGACTTGTGGAAAAACCATAGCTTTGACTAGATGGACCTTTGTTGGTAATGTCTCTGGTTTTTAATATGCTGTCTAGGTTGGTCATAACTTTTCATTCAAAGAGCAAGTGTCTTTTAATTTCATGACTGCAGTCACCATCCGCAGTGATTTTGGAGCCCACAAAAAGAAAGTCTGTCACTGTTTCCCCATCTATTTGCCATGAAGTGGTGGGATGGGATGCCAGGAGCTTAATTTTCTGAAAGTTGAGTTTCAAGCCAGCTTTTTCACTATCCTCTTTCACTTTCATCAAGAGGTTCTTTAGTTCTTCTTCACTTTCTACCATAAGAGTGGTGCCATCTGCATATCTGAGGTTATTGATATTTCTCCCGGCAATCTTGATTCCAGCTTGTGATTCATCCAGCCCAGCATTTCTCATGATGTACTCTGCATATAAGTTAAATAAACAGGGTGACAATATACAACCTTGAGGTACTCCTTTCCAATTAGGAGCCACTCTGTTGTTCCATGCCCAGTTCCAACTGTTGCTTCTTGACCTGCATACAGATTTCTCAGGAGGCAGGTTAGATGATCTGGTATTCCCATCTCTTGAAGAATTTTCCAGTTTGTTGTGATCCACACCGTCAAAGGCTTTGGCATAATCAATAAAGCAGAAGTGGATTTTTTTTTTTTTTTTTGGAACTCTCCTGCTTTTTCAATGATCCAACAAATGCTGGCAATTTAATCTCTGGTTCCTCTGCGTTTTCTAAATCCAGCTTGAACACCTGGAAGTTCACGGTTCATGCACTGTTGAAACCTGGCTTGGAGAATTTTGAGCATTACTTTACTAGCGTGTGAGATGAGTGCAATTGTGTGGTAGTTTGAGCATTCTTTGGCATCACCTTTCTTAGGGACTGGAATGAAAACTGACCTTTTCCAGTCCTGTGGCCACTACTGAATTTTCCAAATTTGCTGGCATATTGAATAGAGCACTATCACAGTATCATCTTTTAGGATTTGAAATAGCTCAACTGTACTTCCATCAACTCTACTAGCTTTGTTCGTAGTGATGCTTCCTAAGGCCCACTTGACTTCACATTCCAGGATGTCTGGTCTAAGTAAATGATCACACCATCATGGTTATCTGAGTCATGATCTTTTTGTATAGTTTTTCTGTGTATTCTTGCCACTTCTTCTTAATATCTTCTGCTTCTGTTAGGTCCATACCATTTCTGTCCTTTATTGTGGCTCATCTGTGATTGAAATATTCCCCTGGTATCTCTGATTTTTTAAAGAGATCTCTAGTCTTCCCCATTCAGTTGTTTTCCTCTATTTTTTCCATTGATCACTGAGGAAGGCTTTTTTATCTCTCCTTGCTGTTCTTTGGAACTCTACATTCAAATGGGTATATCTTTCCTTTTCACCTTTGCCTTTCACTTCTCTTCTTTTCTCAGCTATTTATAAAGCCTCCTCAGACAACCATTTTGCCTTTTTCCATTTCGTTTTCTTGGAGATAGTCTTGATCACTGCCTCTTGTACAATGTCACAAAGCTCCATCCATAGTTCTTCAGGCACTCTGTCTGTCAGATTAATCCCTTGTATCTATTTGTCTCTTCCACTTTATGATTGTAGGAGATTTGGTTTAGGCCATACCTGAATGGTCAAGTGTTTTTCCCTACTTTCTTCAATTTAAGTCTGAATTTGGCAATAATGAGTTCATGATCTGAGCAATAGTCAGCTCCCTGTCTTGTTTTTGCTGACTGTAAAACAAGCAAAAGACTGTAAAACAGCCAAAGAAATAATAAAAAAAAATATAGTCAATTTGATTTCAGTATTGGCCATCTGGTGATGTCCATGTGTAAAGTCTCCTCTTGTGTTGTTGGAAGAGGGTGTTATTTCTCACTGGTGCGTTCTTCTGGCAAAACTCTGTTAGCCTTTGACCTGCTTTGTTTTGTACTCCAAGGCCAAATTTGTCTGTTACTGCAGGTATTTCTTGACTTCCTACTTTTGCATTCCAGTCCCCTATAATGAAAAGGACATCTTTTTTGGGTGTTATTTCTAGAAGGTCTTATGGGTCTTCATAAAACCATTCAACTTCAGCTTCATCAGCATTACTGGTCAGGGCATAGATTTGGGTTACTGTGATATTGAATGGTTTGCCTTGGAAATGAACAGAGATCATTCTGTCATTTTTGAGATTGCATCCAAGTACTGCATTTTGGACTCTTTTGTTGACTATGATGGCTCCTACATTTCCTCTACAGTTTCTTACCCACAGTTAATAGATATAATGCTCATCTGAATTAAATTCACCCATTCCAGTCCATTTTAGTTCACTGATTCCTGAAAGATCGATCTTCACTCTTACTGTCTCCTGTTTGACCATTTCCAATTTGCCTTGATTCACGGACCAAACATTCCAGGATCCTATGAAATATTGCTCTTTATAGCATCGGACTTTACTTGTATCACTCATCACATCCACAGCTGGGTGTTGTTTTTGCTTTGGCTCCATCTTTTCATTCTTTCTGGAGTTATTTCTCTGTTCTTCTCCCGTAGCATATTGGGCACCTACCAACCTGGAGAGTTCATCATCCAGTGTCATATCTTTTCGCCTTTTCATACTGAAGTAGTTTGCCATTCCCTTCTCCAGTGGAATACGTTTTGTCAGAATTCTCCACCATGACCTGTCCATCTTGGGTGGCCCTACACAGCATGGCTCATAGTTTCATTGATCTGGTTGATATTGATGTGTGTGTGTGTGTGTGTGTGTGTGTGTGCGTGTGCTTAGTTGTTTAGTTGTTTCTGACTCTTTGAGACATAGCCCACCATTTTCCTTTGTCCATAGCATTATCCAGAGAATACTGTAGTGGGTAGCCATTCTCTTCCACAGGGGATCTTTGGGACTCAGGGATTGAACCCGGTCTCCTGCATTTCAGGTGGATTCCTTACTGTCTGAGCCACCAGGAACACTCTATGTGTATGTATATATACATAGATGTGGTACCTATTACACATATAAGTACCACATCTTTTTCTGTTATATTTCATTGTATATTTGATTATATACTCAGCTATATAAAAGAATAAATTTTTCCATTTGCAGCAATATGAATGGACCTAAAATGTGTGGTATTATTCTTAGTGAAATAAGCCAGAGAAAGACATATACTGTATGTTATCACTTACATGTGGAATCTAAAAAATGAAATGAATGAACATAGCAAAGCAGAAACAGACTGACAGACACAGAGAACAAACTAATTGATACAAGTGGGGAACAGAAAGGAGGGAGGAGCAAGACAGAGGTGGTAGATTAAGAGATACAAGCTACTGTGTGCAAAATAAACAAGTTACAAGGATAAATTAGCTGATGCTGTCAATATTTTATATTTAGGAGTATAGTCTATAAAAACACTGAATCACTAGGTTGTACACTTGAAACTTATACAATAGTGGAAGTCAACTATATTTTAAAAAACTTGATAGACAAAATGGAGTGTCATTTTCTTACAGTTACAGTTTCAACTTATTAAATTTTCTTCAACCAAGGTTTGAATAGGTAGTTTATGAATGCAGACCCAAGGATTGTTTCCTTCTCTTTATTTACTTATTTACTTTGGGACCCTGCTATTAGGAGGCATGTGTTAGTCTTGAAATCTCACCCTGGAAGTTCACTAGCTGTGTGACTTTGGGCAATTCATTATAGCCTTTCTGAGCCCAAGTTTTCCATATGTCTCAAGTGAGCATTAAATGACTACCTATGTCAGTGCTGCTGTGAGTATGAAATCATGTATGTATTAACAAAATTACTTATAAAGAGAGAAGTGTCATCCACCACAAAGACATAGTGTTTTTTCTACTTCTAGGGAAAAATAAGGGTCTCCATTGCATGGAGTGAAAATTACATATTGAAAAGTCACTTTCCTATGCCTGTTTCTCTGTCTACATTACTCATCTCAGTCCCTCGTGGAGAGCAACGCCTTCTAACTGTGCATGGCTTTACACCTCCATAGCAACTGTGAAGAAAATGAGCTTAGTATAAGCTGCAGCATGTGTTGAGAAATAAATGGAACATGACGAGGAAAATGTCAATTCTGCCTTGATCCTACTGAAGTCCAAGATGAGAGAGTGATGCCTGTAGCTGAGGCCTGTAAATGAAGAGTTAACATGGAAGACAGCCCCAGGAACTGGGAACTTCGTGGGAACTACTCAAAGTCCACACTCTAGAAATTTACAGAAGTACTGAAGAAGATGGAAAGATATTCAAAATCCAAGACATATAAAATAATTGATGTTTCTCTATAGTTAAATAACACTGGATCCAAAGGCTGTTTGCTCTGTGAGTCTTTACATTGAATATTTAATGGTATGCTGTGCTGGGCTGTGCTTAGTTACTTGCCATGTCCCACTCTTTGCGATCTCATCAACTCTAGCCCAACAGTCTCCTCTGTCCATGGGGATTCTCCAGATAAGAATACTGGAGTGGGTTTCCATGCCCTCCTCCAGGGGATCTTCCCAACCCAGGGATCAAACCCAGGTCTGCATTTAGGATATTTTACTATCTGAGCTACCAGGGAAGCCCAAGAAAACTGGAGTGGGTATCCTATCTCTTCTCTAGGGCATCTTCCCAACAGAGAGTTTTCTTGCATTGCAAGCAGATACTTTTAACAACTTAGCTTCCAGAGAAGCCTTCTTTAATGATAGGCACCTAGAGTATTTAGGATATGAAGAGAAAGCAGGATAAAATACAGAACAATCACACTGGTAAAAATACAAATGCAAACAAAGGAAAATATTGATAATCAAAAATAATAGGGAAAAATTGTCTATTATGTTTGCCACTAATTTGGAAGCTAACACACCAAATTGATCAACCTCTCATTTACTTCCACAAAAAGAATCTCTCCCACCTAAATATTCTTTCATTCTTCATTAACCCATTAAAAAAGGAGTTCTTCTATGTGCCATGTACAGAGCTAGAAGCTTATGCAAATGTCACTAACAATCCTCACATTTGTTATTTTCAACAGGTACAGTATTTCTATTCTATCTGTAAAATTGACATGTAACTAGCATGTAAATCATGATACATGAGTCATAAATGGGATATGCACTTTTTAAACTCAAAACTCAAATTTCCTTTCTATGGCTCTTTGTCATACACTTAATTTGTTACAGTGACTTGAACTGAAAAAGTTTAAATGTTTTAATAATATCTTAAAAGACTTTGCATCCCTATTTTATAACCTGAATTGAGAGGGGCGGTAACAGTCAATTCTGTCTTCGCATTTGGGCCCTCAAAGAGCATTTTATTAGATTACACATGGCTCTTCTTGCCAAGTTGGAGATAGCTTTTGTCAATTCTTTTGACTCATGTTTTTCCCCCTAAATCACACTTCCTTCCTTCCTTTCTCTACATTTTTTTTTCCCTTTCTGACCACCTATGTAGCTTGTAGGCTCTCAGTTCCTCAACCAGGGACTGAACCTAGATCACAAACAATGAAAGCCTGGAATCTTAACCATTAGGCTGCCTGGGAACTCCCTAAACCGTAGGATCTTATCAGAAATCGCCATTAGAATTATCTTGAATTCTTTAAAATACACATTCTTAGGTCACTGCAGACTAGATCAGAAACTTTTGGGTTGAGCCAGAGAAGCTACGTTTTTAAGAAGCAGACCTAGGGAATTCCCTGGTGGTCCAGTGGTTAGGACTATGAACTCCCACTACCAAAGGCCCTGTTCACCCTCTGTTTGGGGAAATGAGATCTACAGGCTGTGTGTCCTGGACTCAAAACAGAAGCAGAGCCATACTTTCTGACATCTGCTCAAGTTTGAGAACCACTCTTCTAGACGATTCTCTACACAAAACCCATTCACAGTGGTTGCTGGCAGAATGGTTGACCTTCTCAGAGTCTTCAGAATTCACTTAACAACTTCTGAAGTTCCAACATTAGCCAAGTTCTGTCACCAAGCACATCACATCAAGTGGCATTGCATCAAAACCCATCTATCCTGAGCACATTCCATGATACCTCCCAGTTCACCCAAGTCCCCACTCTGATCCTGAGTTTTGGTTTCCAAGGACACTGGGAGCTCTAACACACTTCTTGCATGAATACTAAGTCACTTTATTTGTGTCCAACTCTGTGCAAACTTATTATGGACTGTAGCTCTCCAGGGTCCTCTGTCCATAGGATTCTCCAGGCAAGAATACTGGAGTGGGTTGCCATGCCCTCCTCCAGGGGACCTTTATGGTCCAAGGATCAAACCCGTGTCTCTTACCTCTCCTGCATTGTTGGGTAGGTTCTTTACCACTAGCACTACCTGGGAAGCCCAATATACTTCTTCCTATGCTGGGTTGTCCTTAGTCTCTCAGTTGTGTTCAACTCTTTGCGACCCCATGGACTGTAGCCCACCAGGCTCTTCTGTCCATGGGGATTCTCTAGGCAAGAATACTGGAGCGGGTTGTGATACTCTTTTCCAGGGGATCTTCCCAACCCAGGAATGGAACTGGGGTCTTCTACATTGCAGTCGATTCTTTACCATCTGAGCTACCAGGGAAGCCCAATACACTTCTTACTGAGTTAATAAGAATTATGGTTTCTACTTTAACTTAATACCTAGTCCTGTGCTAAGTGCCTGATGCCATATCTAGATTTTTCTCTGGTTGGTCTCAAGCTACTTCTCTATAAGAAATCTCTTACACCGGAATGAATAAAATCATCTCTTTATCTTGATTCATTGACTGAAATTACACATGTGGAATATGTATCTCTTTACGTGTTTCATGGTGACTTAATATCATGCAGGAGTCAGGACTAAATATACACCTCTAAATTTGGTTGTCATAATGACTCTGCTCATAGGAAGACTGATCAGATGAAATCAGTGATTGAGTTGAACTTTGTCATTAGAAGTTTAATAATTATATGTTTGAATGAATAAGTGGTCCAAAGATGGCTTTCTCTTGCTCTCAGTACATTTCTTGCTTGCTCGAGGCCTGGCTTCCCTTTACCTTACATGGATGATTGCTTCTCATCCTAAACTGAAAGTTTAATCAGAAACTACTTACATGATCACTGCCTCCCCACTCCCCGCACGGATAATAATTGTTCTAGTCTAGGAACCAGAAGGACTCCAGTATGTTGGATCATCAGAGAAAATAGCAGCTCTTGCAATAGTTTCTAACTCAAACAGTAATGGGGGGAGGGCTTTCCAATTGTCCCCCTGGCAATCAAGGAACCCTTCTGACATCATGTCCCTCATAATGGATGGCCTCCTCCTCCCCTGTGTGGCTAAGATTTCTTCTGTGTCCTGTTTGCTATTTATATGCTACTGTGTGGTTCCAGGACCTCTGCCTCTGACTTGTAAATTCTTCATCCAATAAATTTCTGATGTCTCTGTCACTGTTTCTGTGTTCTTTCTTTTGTCTCATGCCTAGACAGTTGCAAGGATTGCAGGACTGTGGAGAGGAGCTGAGCAAAAACTCCATGGGGGGCATGGGGAGGAGGAAAGGCTTGAACGCCTCTTTGAAATGCATAGAATGACTCCAAGAAAATAATTTGCACTAGTTAAGCAAAATACAAGGCTTCTAGGGCTGCTCAGATGGTAAAGAATCTGCCTATAATGCTATAATGCGGAAGACTTTGGTTCAATCCCTGGGTGAGGAAATCCCATGGAGGAGGGTATAGCAATCCATTCCAGTATTCTGCCTGGGAAATCCTATAGACAGAGGAATCTGGTGGACTACAGTCCATGGGTTGTAAAGAGTGGAACATGGTTGAGAAACTTACACTTTCATTTTTTTCTTTTTATAAGCAAAAAATAATGAAACTTCTTCTTAAAATGCCTATTATTTCATGTGATATAAAACAATCTTAATAACTGACCTTTGGGAACCAAAGATTTTAGTACTGCATGTGTAAAATATTAGCTGAAACATGTCTCTCCTTTTTACATACTTTGAATGGTAAAAAGTATTGTGGGCAACAGGAAATGTGAGGGTAAGTGCAAGCACCCAGGATATCCTTCTTGAATCAAAAACTATTCTACTGCTCAATAGATCTCAGGAGAAGTTCAGCAGTTGTAAAAGCTCCTTTTGTTTCTTCATCTGGAGTGGGGGCGGGTTGGTTTTCCTCACCTGTTTTTGTTTCAATCTTTATTTTGCTCCCAACAGAAATATCAAGACTAGTAAATTATGTCCTGGAGAATCAAAGTGGTCAAGTCTGACTCTAGGCTCACTTCTGAAAGTTGGGAAAACAATGTTTAACCATCAATCACCAATTTCAGTATGGTACTTTGATCCAAGTGGAACAAGCAGAAACTTTATGGTTAAAGTTGGGTTTGAATCTTGACTCAAATGTTTGCCAGCTCTCAGATTTAGAAAAAGAATTAAGCTTTGGGCTTCAGTCTTCTTTTGACATGGTGATTTCTCAGTCTAAACAAATCTTGCCCTTTATTACTTGCCTCTTTGTAGAGGACAGAGGTTCTTATGCTTTAAGAATCAACTAAGCTGGGCACATACTTTCTATTTTTTCTGATACCCATAGTTATATAACATAGTTTTATTAGGTTAATGCTTTCCTAAATAATGTGGTGAAGTAATCCTTACTTTCTTTGTTTAAATCTCAGTCTATCATGGAATGAAACTTTTGTGAAATAAAATAAGAATGAACAATCATAATTATCAGAATGACCTCAAAAGTGATTAGGCTTTTTGATATCATGGCAAAATGGTTAGAAAAGTTTCTTTGTGCTTAATCTCAGTGTCTATACTTTACAGATCAGTGGACAATTTATGGTCTGGGGAACACATATTTATTGAGAAACATACTGCATTACATGGCATTTCTTGCCTTTGTTTCATCCCTCTCATGGCTTTCTGAGATGTCTCTCTTTGATCTCGTCCCTTTTTGTATGAACATCTTGAGGGCAAGTTATCTTTTTCATCCTTCCATTGAGGCGATTAACTCACAGTGAATCATATAGTAAATGCTTACAAAAATATGTTTTTGGGTGAATGGTTTTGTAAATATAGAAGAAATTTCTGATAAAATTTCTGATTCTAAGGCTTGAAGGACATAATATTTGTGAAGTTACTGCTATCATAGCAGGGGTTCAATAAATGGTAGCTTGCTTCTCCCCAGGAGCCCTCTGAATTATTTTCCCAACTCTGCTCTGATCACCAGTTTTATGAGCCAAGTCTCCCCAATGTTTCTCTGAACTTCACACCACTTTTGAAAAAGCTATCTGATGCAACAATCCAACTGAGGATTTAGAGCCTACTTAGGGGAATAACATTCCTAGGGATTCTGTATGTTGAATTTTGCCTCAGTTGAAGATGCCTTATGAGATACAATATGGCTTTTGTCACTCTGAGATGGGCGACTAAATGAGCTAGAAGCTCTTTAAGCCTCTTTTGGAGCAAACTAACTAACTTGACACTTAGGATCTAAAAATAAGGCTGTGCTCCTTCCCTGGGAATGTCCTTTTTTTCATAGCTTGGGATGTATCTTACAAGGCAGTGTATATATGGGACCTAATGGATTCATACAAACTGAATACATACTCTGAAAGATGAAGGAAAGTGTATGCAAGGTTGTAATTGCAGAAGTCCTTGTCAACTAACAGGACTGGCCATCTCCATCAACCAAAATAAAGAGACTGGTATATTTTACCATGTATATTATTTAAAAAATAGTGACTATAGACAGAAACATTTATCAATATTATTTCTAAATTCATCCAGAGGAAATTCCTTTTTTTTTTTTTTTACAAAAGATGCTATATATGTGGAATATCTCTCTCAAAATTTACTGAATAGAAAATAGAGACAGTATGGTTAAATAGCCGACCACATTGTTCTATCTAGGTTGGTTTCATAATCAAGGCTGAGTAACAGGATGTTCTGGGAGACTTCTCTCTTCAGTGGAGGCTCCCTGTTTCATGATCTTTAACCAATCACAATGTAGACATCATAAAAGCATGGGCTATTTTGGAAAATAGTAAACTGGTTAATTGATAATTTCAATATATGTTGTAAAAAGCAATCATCAGATGATAAGGAATGTTGTGCCATTGCTGCATTGTCTGTGCTGACAGAGCCTGTTAAGACGATGTCAGAACAGAAGGACATGACCCTACTTTGAGTCCAATAGGCTCAAATTCTCTGGCTAATTATGGGGTGTATGTTAGATTTTATGAAAAATCAATACAGCATGTCAATACATGATGAGCTTTGTTTCCATCATTAAAGTGGAGGAAATGAGCCCCTTTAATAAGGACCAACTTGGGTTAAAGTACCTAACACCATCCTTGAGATCAAGAATCGGGAAAGTTAGTGCATGCCTTGGTTCTTGCTCTAGCCTGGCTTTGTGATGTCAGAGGTTGAAGCTGACTCTATTTTTGATCTCTGCCTGAGAGAATCAACTCAGAGTGTCAGCCTTCCCTGGGGTGACCAGAGGGGTCAGAGATAAAGCCTTGTCATGGCTCATGGGAATGGGCTGCCAAAGACATTCATTCATTCTGCACAGGCCATTTGTTCAGAGGTCTCTAATTTGTAGACAAGCAGTAGGAATGTTGTGGCAGCAATACTGACTGGCTCAGAAAACAAAATTTCACATTTTTGAGAGCAGAAAAAAGGATTTTATAAAGCTGTAAGAAAATACTTTCTCACTCTTTGGAGTATGTCAGATTAGTGTTTGTGTTCTCAAGAAAAATACAAGCCATGGGAAGCATAAAAGAGATTTTATCTAAAATTGGTATGCTATGTAAGACACTTGTTCTTTTTGTTTCTAAATCCTCAACTCAAATTAGTTTTTGAAAATTAGTGTAAGAAATAAAAATAAACAGCTGATTAATTGCATTTTCTGATGAACATTGATTAGACACTAATTTTCTAGTTTTGTTTATCTTGTGATCTGTCATTAAGTAAAATAATAATATATTACAAATAAACTTGAAATAATTCATCTTTTTTATTGTTTTACCTTTATATATATATATATATATATACACACACACACACACACACACACAATATCGGAGAAGGCAATGGCAACCCACTCCTGTATTCTTGCCTGGAAAATCCCATGGATGGAGGAGCCTAGTAGGCTGCAGCCCATGGGGTCGCTAAGAGTCGGACATGACTGAGAGACTTCACTTTCACTTTTCACTTTCATGCATTGGAGAAGGAAATGGCAACCCACTCCAGTGTTATTGCCTGAAGAATCCCAGGGAAGAGGCAGCCTGGTGGGCTGCCATCTCTGGGGTTGCACAGAGTTGGACACAACTGAAGTGACTTAGCAGCAACACACATAATATAGTGTTCCATATATATGTTGGAGATATATATCGATATATGGTTTTTTAAAGGTTCTAATTGATACTGTAGTTGATGATGATGAAGGTGATACTGTTGTCATAATCCATTATGGAACAATATTTTTATGAAAAAAATATTAAAATTGAAATTTAAAAATACCCAAAGGGCTTCCCTTGTGGCTCAGCTGGTAAAGAATCTGCCTCCAACGTGGGAGACTTGGGTTCAATCCCTTGGTTGGGAAGATCCCCTGGAGAAAGTAAAAGCTGCCCACTCCAGGATTCTAGCATGCAGAATCCCATGGACTATATAGTCCATGGGGTTGCAGAGTCGGGCATGACTGAATGGCTTTCACTTTCAATGGATACTGTAAAGTTTTATATATATACATATATGTATATATGTATATATATGTTCCCATTTGTATGAATAAGGTATCAGTTCAGCTCAGGCTCTCAGTTGTGTCTGACTCTTTGTGACCCCATGGACTGCAGTATGCCAAGCCTCCCTGTCCGTCACCAACTCCCGGAGTTTACTCAAACTCATGTCCATCGAGTCAGTGATGCCATCCAACCATCTCATCCTCTATCATCCCCTTCTCCTCTCTCCTTCAATCTTTTCCAGCATCAGGATCTTTTCAAATGAGTCAGCTCTTCACATCAGGTGGCCAAAGTATTGGAGTTTCAACTTCAACATCAGTCATATACTGCTATATCTATGAAGATTAATGTTGAGAGTAATAATACATTTTATTACTAGTAGCAATATTTTTGATATACTTCTAATTGCACTTTTAGTGGTGATAAAGCTTATTATAAAATGCAATATATAATATGATACAATATCATTATATTTTTCCCATAGATTTTACTATTAATGAAAAGAAAGACTTAGAGTTACATGTTAATTGAATTCCAGTAACACTTTCATTACACTGGAATTCAGGTTTTCTTGTATAAACATAAGAGAAAAACACTTTGTGCTGAACCCAAAATGAGGCTTCTACTGTTTTTCCTCAACTTCCAGCCAAAACATATCTGCTACCTTCCTTCAATCTCTTTAGTTCTGAATTTCTGTTACAGAAGCTATTGTTTGTCATTTATATGACTATTTAGAACTTATGAAAATAAGGTTATAAAACAAATACGTAGATCAGGTCTCAATTATTAATATATTTCTATAATATATAAAATAGTTATATGATTACATCAAAGTTTGCCAGATGAGCACAAAGAAAAGGTACAGAGGGGAGAGAGGTTAACACAGTGCTATTCAAACACTGGGTCCACAAATGCATTTGTTCGCAATTGGTTTACTATTATGACAAGAAAAATACAGAAAATGGGAATAAATATGTATAACATGCTATGGAAATTGAAAATACTCTATCTGTGGAAACTAATAATAGCACATTAATGATTTGTATCTCTTATGTCTTTATTGTGTTAGTTGCTCAGTCTTCTTTTCAACCCCATGGATCACTGGAGCCCACCAGGATCCTCTGTCCATGGAATTCTCCAGGGAAGAATACTGGAGTGACTGACCATTACCTTCTCTAGAGTATCTTCCCAACCCAGGGATCAAACCCAGGTTTCTTGCATTGCAGGCATATTCTTTACCATCTGAGCCACTAGGGAAGCCCTTTGTATGTTTTTTAATTTCAATTGTAATGTTTTTTTTTTTTCATTTTATAAAAATATTTTTTCCACAATGGATTATGACTACACAATCACTTTCATCATCAACAACAGCTGCCATACCTTTTATCATAGATCATTTGATAAGCACTAGTTCATTGTAATTTGAGGTCATATTATTGAATTTATGAGCCATCGGATCTAAATCAATGATAGAATAAACAAAGGAGTGAATCGATGAACGAGTGATGACATGCTTTAGTGTACCAGAGGTTCTCAGAAGAGCAGGTCTTGAATATTCATGGCTGTAGTCAGAATGCAGAAAGCATGAGATAGTGATTTTGAAGGAGGAGGAGTTAAGACTATGACTGTAGCTGGCTCAGCTAGAAGGACCAAAAAATTATTTAGTGATAATGAGATGAAGGAACTGAGAGGCCATTTTTTGAGATAAAACTTTCATGGAACATGTACAAGTTACCAAGGATGACTGCATTACCCAGCAGTGATAGGAAAGCTTTTATCCAGGTGGCCATGGAGGGGAGATGGCAATTCTATAGGGAGACAGAAAGCAAGAGAGATAAAGAAAAGTGCAGATTCTGTTTGTAACAAAAGGCCCTTCAACTGCATAGTTCGACTGTTAGATGAGAGAGTTTGTGTAAGATAAATGGCCTATGAAGGGGAAGATAAATGAGACATGAATAAATACATACAACAATAAAAATTTGAAAATTCCCTATAGAAATTGATGTTATCTCATCTCCTGCCTCATTTAGCTCCTGAGTTCTCATTGTGGCCTGAAGAATAGATCCAGTTGTCCACAAACATTTATTTTGTCTCAAAATAAATTTTGAGTTTTCAAAATTGAGAGTCAACGTGAGAACTACCAGAATCAGACTGATGATATTTTTTCCAGCCAAAGGTGGAAAAGTTCTATACAGTCAGGAAAAACAAGATTGGGAGCTGACTGAGGCTCAGATCATGAACCCCTTATTGCCAAATTCAGACTTAAATTGAAGAATGTAGGGAAAACCACTTTACCATTCAGGTATGACCTATATTAAATCCTTTATGATTATACAGTAGAAGTGACAAATAGATTCAAGGGATTAGATCTGATAGACAGAGTGCCTGAAGAACTATGGACAGAGGTTCATGACATTGTACAGGAAGCAGGGATCAACAACATCCCCAAGAAAAAGAAATGCAAAAAGAAAAAAATGATTGTCTGAGGAGGCCTTACAAACAGCTATGAAAAGAAGAGAAGTAAAAGGCAGAAGAAAAAGGGAAAGATATACTCACATGAATGCAGAGTTCCAAAGAATAGCCAGGAGAGATAAGAGAGCCTTTCTCAGTGATCAATGCAAAGAGATAGAGAAAAACAGTAGAATGGGAAAGACTAGAGATCTCTTCAAGAAAATTAGAGATACAAAGGGAATATTTCATGCAAAAATGGACTCAATAAAGAATAGAAATGGTATGGACCTAACAGAAGCAGAAGATATTAAGAAGTGGCAAGGATATACAGAAGAACTATACAAAAAGATCTTCAGGACCCAAACATCCTGGAATGTCTGGTGTGATCACTCACCTAGAGCCAGAGATCCTGGAATATGAAGTCAAGTGGACCTTAGAAAGTATCACCACAAACAAAGCTATTGGAGGTGACAGAATTCCAGTTGAGCTATTTCAAATCCTAAAAGATGATTCTGTGAAAATGCTGCACTCAATATGCCAGCAAATTTTGAAAGCTCAGCAGTGGCCCCAGGACTGGAAAAAGGCAGTTTTCATTCCAATGTCAAAAAAGGCAATATCAAAGAATGTTGAAACTACCATACAATTGCACTCATTTCACATGCTAGCAAATTAATGCTTAAAATTTTTCAAGCCAGGCTTCAACAGTACATGAACCAAGAACTTCCAGATGTTCAAGCTGGTTTTAGAAAAGGCAGAGAAACCAGAGTTCGAATTGCCAACATCCACTGGATCAGTGAAAAAGCAAGAGAAGTCCAGAAAAACATCTACTTTTGCTTTGTTGACTGTGCCAAAGTCTTTGACTGTGTGGATCACAATAAACTGTGGACAATTCTTCAAGAGATAGGAATACCAGATCACCTGACCTGCCTCCTGATAAACCTGTATACAGGTCAAGAAGCAACAGTTAGGGCTGGAGATGGAATAGCAGACTGGTTCCAAATTGGGAAAGGAGTATGTCAAGGCTGTATATTTTCACCCTACTTGTTATCTTCTATGCAGAGTACATCATGCAAAATGCCAGGCTGGATGTAGCACAAGCTGGAATCAAGATTGCCAGGAGAAATATCAATAACCTCAGAAATGCAGATGACACCAATCTTATGGCAGAAAGAGAAGAAGAACTAAAGAATCTCTCGATGAAAGTGAAAGAGGAGAGTGAAAAAGTTGTCTTAAAATTCAAGATTCAGAAAACTAAGATCATGGCATTTGATCACAGCGTATATATGGCTACGCTCGTTGTGCAGCATGGAATCTAGGGCATGCAGGCTTTAGTGGTTGTGGCCTGTGGGTTCAGTAATTGGGGCCCATGCCCACTTACTCTTCTGTTTAAAAGTTTTATATCCTACTATGGAGTGATGTCTTTCTCTCTCTTTTTTTAAAATCCTTGATTCATTCTAGAGATTTTTCTTTTTAAGTCAGGTATGTCTAAAGTAGCTTACTATGGCTGAGAAGTAATTAGGGATCTGAATCTTGAACTTTCCTGAGGAAATAAGTCACCAAATGGAGTTCAAAATTCACCAATCTCTCTGTTTAAGTACTTGGAGAAACTTTGAATATTGCAGATTATTTATTATTTGTTAATTTACCCTTGAGGTGAGATGCAAAATGATTTTGCTTATATTTACCTTGGATGCATTATTAATAGCCAGGACATGGAAGCAACCTAGATGTCCATCAGCAGATGAATGGATAAGAAAGCTGTGGTACATATACACAATGGAGTATTACTCAGCCATTAAAAAGAATACATTTGAATCAGTTCTAATGAGGTGGATGAAACTGGAGCCTATTATACAGAGTGAAGTAAGCCAGAAGGAAAAACATAAATACAGTATACTAACGCATATATATGGAATTTAGAAAGATGGTAACAATAACCCGGTGTACGAGACAGCAAAAGAGACACTGATGTACAGGACAGTCTTATGGACTCTGTGGGAGAGGGAGAGGGTGGGAAGATTTGGGAGAATGGCATTGAAACATGTAAAATATCATGTAAGAAACGAGTTGCCAGTCCAGGTTCGATGCACGATACTGGATGCTTGGGGCTAGTGCACTGGGACGACCCAGAGGGATGGTATGGGGAGGGAGGAGGGAGGAGGGTTCAGGATGGGGAACACATGTATACCTGTGGCGGATTCATTTTGATATTTGGCAAAACTAATACAATTATGTAAAGTTTAAAAATAAAATTAAAAAATAAATAAAATAAAATAAAATGGTAAAAAAAAAAAAAGTCCTTAAATTTAAAAAAAAAAAGAAAAGAAATCTGGTAATACTTAGTTCATTCTAGCATTAGCAGCCTGGCATCTGGGAGTTTATAGATAATCTGTCCTTTCTAAGCAACTCAATGTTACATTTGCTTCTTATATAATAAGTGCACATTTTGAGATTTGAAAGCTAAGTTGAGGGAAGCACCCCTAGATCTCTTTAAGAAATAATGTTTGAAATTGATTTGAATTTCTTCTTTTGATGACATTTCAGTTCATGCTCCCAGAACAAATTGTATTATAACTATTTTTAAGCATGGAGGTGAATTCATGCGCTACATTTTTGCTACCTTTTAATCATGTTGTTGACCATTGCAATGTTTTCCTGTTTGATTTTTATTATCTTTAGTCGACTGTACGTACACACTTAATAGAAACAACGTGGATCGGGTCAAACGCTGTGACTCTTCTGCAATTTTACTGTTTGGTGGTTCTCAACTAGCTGGCCCCACCACCACATTTCACAAAGTCAAGACATAATTTTGTCTGTTATTACTGGGTTGGGTGGTCGAGATATGCTATGGGTATATAGTGAAAAGAAATGAGGGACACTGCTAATCATACTACCATTTACAGGACAGAAGCTTGCCATGAAGAAGAGCTCTGAGGCTGAGAAACACTAGACTAGTTGAACAAAAGACCATCTTGATGCTTTTGCATAAAGACCAAATAATTGTGGTCTTGCTCCATCACTGCAATGAATGGGTACTATGTGGTGAGATATTTCTGAGTCTTCAGTATTTCACATGCAAGTTTCAAGTTCTCTGATGTTGGCATAGCAACTAAATCTTTCTGAACATAATCTTACTTTTTATAAAATTGAGTCAACACTACCTTCATCCTATGGTTGCCAGAAGGTTTAAATTAGATGTATATATAAAACATTTAGCAGTGTGTTTGAGATGTATTAGACTCTCAAGAGTGTTCCTCCATCTCCCATAATGTTATAATACATTTCAGCAATTTCAAAAAGATTACTTCTTAGTTTAACATTTTAGTCAGAAGAAGATATACCTATATATTTTTAATCAAGAAAATAAGAGGAGTATTTAGTATTGGCTTGATAGCTCTATTTCTTGTTGTTGTTCTTTAAACTTTTCATCATCTACTTCATCAGGAAATATATTTTTTTTAATTTTTATTTTATTTTTTAACTTTACAATACTGTATTGGTTTTGCCATATATCAAAATGAATCTGCCACAGCTATACATGTGTTCCCCATCCTGAACCCTCCCCACTCCTCCCTCGCCATACCTTCCCTCTGGGTTGTCCCAGTGCACCAGGCCCAAGCATCCAATATCATGCATCGAACCTGGACTGGCGAGAAATATTTTAACACCTTGTGCATGATCTATCGGAGAAGGCAATGGCGTCCCACTCAAGTACTCTTGCCTGGAAAATCCCATGGATGGAGGAGGCTGGTAGGCTGCAGTCCATGGGGTCACGAAGAGTCAGCCACAACTGAGCGACTTCAGTTTCCCTTTTCACTTTCATGCATTGGAGAAGGAAATGGCAACCCACTCCAGTGTTCTTGCCTGGAGAATCCCAGGGACGGGGGAGCCTGGTCTATGGGGTTGCACAGAGTCGGACACGACTGAAGTGACGCAGGAGCAGCAGCATGATCTATCAGTGAGAAATCTTGAGCCATGTAGCATTAGGTCAGAAAGTAAATCCACATACTTCTTTTAGTTACCTTAAGGAAAAAAATAATAAAGTTTTAATTATTTGAATTTAAGTATTTTCTTGAATAAAAAGAGATAGGCATGTGTGTGTGCATGCTAAGTCTCTTCAGTTGTATCCAACTCTTTGTGATCTTATGGAGTGTTGCCCACCAGATTCCTCTTTTCATGGGATTCTCCAGATAAGAAAACTGAAGTGGGTTGCCATGCCCTGCTGCTGCTGCTAAGTCGCTTTAGTCGTGTCCGACTCTGTGTGACCCCATAAACAGCAGCCCACCAGGCTCCCCCGTCCCTGGGGTTCCCAAGGTAAGAACACTGGAGTGGGTTGCCATTTCCTTTTCCAATGCATGAAAGTGAAAAAGTGAAAGTGAAGTCGCTCCATCATGTCCGACTCTTAGCGACCCCATGGACTGCAACCTACCAGGCTCCTCCATCCATGGGATTTTCCAGGCAAGAGTACTGGAGTGGGGTGCCATTGCCTTCTCTGTCAGGAAGCCTGGAGACTGGCATATCTGTATTTATAAATTATATAAATTTAAATGGAGAAGGAAATGGCAACCCACTCCAATATTCTCGCCTGGAGAATCCCAGGACCAGAGGTGCCTGGTGGGGCTTCCGTCTACGCGGTCGCACAGAGTCGGACACGACTGATGCGACTTAGCAGCAGCAGCAGCAGAATACATTTAAATAGATTTCAGGATACTCTTGGAAGTTTCTTTAAAAATAGCACACACAGTTTGCTCTTTTAACTATATATTTCCACTTATTTTTCTCCCTGAAATAAAGAATAAAATGTCCAGGCTAGGATTGCCTACAAATATGACATGGAAAACTTATATCGCTTAGACATTTGTGACAGCAGATTTATGGAAATGCAGTCAAATGAGTGAATGCCTATATTCCAGGTATTCATACATAATATAACCTTGAATCCTGATTTTTTGGCAAGAAAGAGATCAAAAGTTTTCATGCGAGTCAAACATTTCAATATGCATACACTTTCCTCCATTTCTTTCCTGTCCCCAGGCAAGCACAAAACTTTCAAATAAAATTTCCTGTTTAGTAGTTTTCATTTCTTTCTAGAATCCTTCAGAAAATGTTAAAAATTTCTCTGACAAGGTTAGCTCCTTTTCAGCAAACATAATAAATCCAGGATTTAAGTAGTCATGTACTTTTACAATGCATATAAAAACAGCCTTGCCTTGAATTTATGAATTTTCTATTTCATGTAATACTTGAGAGATTATATATATATATATTACTTTTTGACAATGTGTGATCCAAATTTATAATTTATACTAGGATAAGGCCTGAGTGTTCTTTTGACAAAGTTAAAGTAATGGTAACAATGTAAGGCAACTCAAGTATGTATAAGATTTTCCACTGAGGTGTAGGAAGAAAACTACAGCCTTTCTAGTTATATTATTATTTTAGAATAAAGAAATTTATTTTAAAATAAATAAAATAAAATCAAGTTTCTGAATGTAGGACACAAGAACTTACTGGATCCCATACATAGTAGTGAGGTGTTGGTTGTGATACTCATCATGTCTGAGGACTCTCAAGAAACCCTAAACATTACAGGGTTCCATAGAGCTGCTTTCACTTTTCATTTCAGAGTAATGTCGTAAACTACAATCTCACTTTGCCGGTTTAAGTAAAATTTTCTATAGCATAGCACAGTCATAGCATAAACATTCATCCCAAATGGACAAATCTTTAAAACATCCCCTAGCAGAAACTAGTTCAAAGAGAGTACTGACACACAAGAAACAAACAGTAAGAAAATGGCAGAACTACCTTTTATCCTATTACTAGGAGGAGATCTTTTGAATCACCATTTTGAGAGAAAGACAGTGATGACCTAATGAGATATGAAAATAAATTAGTTAAAAATTAATATTGGCATCTTATTGAAATATAAATGTATGCCACTGTTATAACAATGAACCATGTCTTAAGTGTGTGTGTGTGTGTCAGTGTAAATGTAATGGAAATTGCAACTTCTTGAGATCATTTTAACTTCAGGCTAACAATTATATAAAACTAAATCAATTTAGAACCAGACTTTTGATTATCTGTATCCTTCATTGCTAAGCCAGTTTTTTAAGGAGAAATCAAAATCAACAATGTAATTCACACTACTATTATTGCTATTAAATGTCAATAATACATGCAATATAGCTTTAATCATACTGTAGATACTATATTAACTACACTCTTATTATACAATAACCAAACTTTTAACAAATATGTAGTGAGAAAAAAGAATTTTTCTATTCCTAATAAAGAAAAGATAAAAATATTTTTAATTATCTTTATATTTTATATTATCAGTTTTAAATGTATTATTAAATTTATATTTATTATTATAACTATACAATGTACTGATATATATTCATATTAAATATAAATCCCTTTATATATATATATATATATATACACATACATACATATGTACATGTATTTATACACATACCACAAAGGACAATTTTTTACTTATGGAGATGCACTAACAAAAATGCTTGAAGAATGCTGCTGTAATGTTACAAGTAGAAATTTATTATATTCTTGCCTTCAAAGAACCTACAAATATAAGAAAATAATAAAGCAAATAATAATATTTTATGTTCCTTTAGTAATTTAAAAACAGTGCAAATAGAACTATTGATTATGAAATATGTTGAAAGGATTATGGTAAATTTTTTAAACCATTTAATCAATAAAGCAACATATGCAATTTAATTCTTTTATTTTAGAAATTTAAAGAAAATTATTAAAAGTATCAGTATTTTATACAATGTTCTATATGAACTTATGTGGCTTTTTGACATTACAGGATGCTTTCATGTACTTTACCATGTTTGAATTTTGACAAATGAAGCAGCTTGTGAATGACTTAGATTGCATGTGTTTTGTTACACTTGAGAAGAGAAATCTGGGGTTCAGAGAGGTCATTCACTGTCACACACCTAAGAGACCTGAAGACATGAATTTTTTCCCCTCTGTTTTCCCTATTGACTTCATCATCTTCTCTAGCTCACACTAATGCTGCTTTCATAAATATTTTCCAAGTATTAAAACTGAGAGGCTAATACTGCTTGTTTCTTTTGTCCCTCAAAAGGCATATTTGATGACAAAGGACTGACAGTGAGTTAGGAGTCATCAATGTTTTAGCTGCTCTTAAATGGATTCACACATTTTTAGAAACTTACTTTGCCATGATACCATCATTATTACTTTTTTGATGTCTATGGTGGAGATGACTGTCCATCAAAATCCTCTTCCTGGATACAGGACAAGATATTTTCCAGCCTCTCTTTCATTCAGTGTAGTCATTTGACTGATTTCTTCTTAAGGAGATAAGAGTAGAGAGGGCGTGTGCTGCCTTCATGTTTGAACCTCTGCCTGGCTACCTGTGCCTCCTCCATGTCTGTTCTTTCTCCTGTCACCAATCCCTGAGCATGACAGTCCAGTTTTTATGACGTGGACAGTGACAAGACCCTGAAGAGTACCAGTATTGTAGAAGGGAAGGGGCAGGAACTCTGGATCTCTGTGTGGTGTGGGGGAGAGTTGCTCTTCAGCCAGGAACACCTGTCTAGACTACAAAAGGACAAAGAACTAGGAACCCCTTATAGGTTATTTTGTGTGAAGTAGCTCAGTCGTGTCTGACTCTTTGGGACCCCATGGACTGTAGCCTACCAGGCTCCTCCAACCATGGAATTCTCCAGGCAAGAATACTGGAGTGGGTTGCCATTTCCTTCTCCAGGGGATCTTCCTGACCCAGGGATTGAACCCGGGTCTCCCACATTGTAGGCAGACACTTTACAGTCTGAGCCACCAGGGAAGTCCAAAATAGTTTACAGTAGGCTTTAATATAATATTTTGCATTTAAATTTTAAATACATTGTTTTGCTTTTCATAATATACCATGTGTGGCTCAGACAGTAAAGAATCTGCAATGCAGGAGAACCAGGTTTGATACCTGGGTAAGGAAGATCCCCTGGAGAAGGGAATGGCTACCCACTCCAATATTCTTGCCTGAAGAATCCCTTAGACATAGAAGCCTGGCAGGCCACAGTCCCTGGAGTCACAAAGATTCAGACAAGACTGAACAACTAACTGTCACTTTGAAAGTTTTCGGGACATTTTTTCTTCCCTTTTTGGCTTCTCTGAATTCTCAGGCCTTAGAGAGAGCCCAATCGTTATTTAAAACTTATTTCCCATTATAATTTGATAGCAAAACCTCTTTCAGATTTTCTGTTCACCTCTCAGGCTTTTCTGCTAGGCTTGCTTAATGTGCTGATTAGCACAGCAAGATGAACTTTAGCTCACATTTTAAACTGCAAAACTTATATTGTGATGCACAGAGCAAAAGTTGTGAAGAAGCAAAAATAACACAAAATGTGTCAATTTTCCCCACCCTTGCATTGTAAAGACTCTCCTAAGACCTGGAAATGCCAAAATGAAGGAAGTGCTCATGTGACGTTCTTTTCTTACATACAACACATAATCCATTAGATGCCTTTACCTGAAGAAATCACATGCTGTACAGAAGTCATTTTAGAAAATACTTATGTATAGTTGACTACATTAGTAACAATTTTATATTCTGCTTTGGAGTCTCTGCTGTTGTCGAGTCTTATGGAGTGACTGTAATAGTTGGAAACTATTGAAGAATAGTTCATTCTGGAGTGTCTGCTATACAACCCACTTTCTAGCCTCTCAGATGTCTAATTCAAGGCTAATTTCCAAGGTTTAGAGACTTTTATTATAGTGATTAGACTGGGAATTCCAGCGTTTACATAGACCAAAATCTACTCGGTAAATTCTTCATAATCCCCCGATGACTCTCATCTGTGAGGAATTACAAATAACACTTGGTTTGATGTTAGAAGTTTAGTATATTCTGTACAACCAGGGTTCTGCTCATTTATATGTCCTTTAGTTAATCAACATTGTTGTTCAAACTCTAAGCTGTGTCCAACTCTTTGTGACCCCATGGACTGTATCACACTAGGTTTCCCTGTCCATCACCATCTCCTTGAGCTTGCTCAAACTCATGTCCATTGAGTCAGTGATGCCATCCAACCATCTCATCCTCTGTCACCTCCTTCTCCTCCTGCCTTCAATCTTTCCCAGCATCAGGGTCTTTTCCAATGAGTCAGCACTTCACATATGGTAGCCACATTATTGGTGCTTCAGCAACAGTCCTTCCAGTAAATATCCAGGGTTGATTTCTTTTAGGATTGTCTGCTCTGATCTCTTTGCAGTTCAAGAGACTACTGAGAGTCTTCTCTAACAGCATAATTCGAAAACATCCATTCTTTGGTGCTTAGCCTTCTTTATGTCCAAATCTTATATCCATACGTGACTAATGGAAAAACTTTAGCTTTGAATTTTTGGGCCTTTGTCAGCAAAGTGATGTCTCTATTTTTTAATACTCTGTGTGGATTTATCATAGCTTTCCTTCCAAGGAGCAAGCATCTTTTAATTTTGTTGCTGCAGTCCTTGTTGCAGTGATTTTGGAGCTGAAGAAAATTTCATAATAAACTACAGTGCAGTTTAATGTAACTCTGAAGACTCTGATCCTGGGAGGCATTGGGGGCAGGAGGAGAAGGGGACGACAGAGGATGAGATGGCTGGATGGCATCACTGACTCAATGGACGTGAGTCTGGGTGAACTCCGGGAGTTGATGATGGACAGGGAGGCCTGGAGTGCTGTGATTCATGGGGTCGCAAAGAGTCGGACACGACTGAGCGACTGAACTGAACTGAACTGAACTGAAAGACATAAAGAATTAGAGAAATAATGTTCTAAATAATTGGGAAACCAATAAAGTTTTGTATGTATATAGCCAGCAATCAACCATAAGTAAGAAATATGAAATATATAAATAATCCATATATATATATATTTTTTTTTTAATTCCAAGACTGTAGAAACTTTTCCTAAAGCCCTTCAAATCAGGGCACACTCTCCTTAATCAGTTACATCAAAAATTCAACATTTTTTTTATAGCATTCTACTCTTACACTAATTATATTGATGATGTGACTTATGGTAACATAGTGATGATGCAAAGGGGAGTCACTGAGACTGTTTCTATATATATATAAGTTAGTGAAGTGGTTAGTAGCATTGTTTTACAAAATGCACATAAGAAGAAAAAAATATATCTCCTCTGTCTGATTAACTTTAAGCCTGTGGATTAAGAAACTGTAGCAGACTGCTTTTATAATAAGATATATATGTATATGTCTCTGTGTGTGTAGGATGTGCACATTATTTTCATCTTTAAATACACCTTTAGATATATTTTCACTTGTAAAATGTTTTATGCTTAATTAGTTTAAACTCTACTGAGTTGTAGGTAGTATTCTATAATTTGGAGTCAGGGACGGTACAGAAATTGAAGAACCTACTTCAAGGGGGCTCATATGTTCTGTGTTCTTTCCTAATTGTGAATGTTAAAAATCTTTTAGGTTCTGTTGCTTACGATTCTTATAAAAACTCCATAGATGTGGGCACACTGGTGACTAGAGAAGTTCTGTGGTTTTCTCAGTAGTGGGTAGAAAAGAGAGATACAGGGGGGATTTCGTCTTCCTGGCCCAGTTACCTTAGTCTCTGTGGCATATGCCCATTTTTCTCCTTCCCTTCTAACGGTGTTGTTTTCCTCTTGTCCTCTTCTCACTACTTAAAAGTAATGCAAGTTAATATAAGCAGTTTCTCCCAGGGGTATTTTTTAGAGGGGCAGTCTGGGGATTTTGCAAGACTAACATGAACTTTTTGCCTTTAGCATGGTTGAAAGGTCTCTGGTCCCACCAAGGATGCTGCTGAATGATCCATAGTCTTAACACATGGGTCTCTTCACCAGCCTAGGCAGCCATGGGAGGTTTATCTAGAAAGTCTGGTTGTGAGAAAGTAGTTTCCTGAAAAGAAAGACTTACTTTATCTTCTCAGTATCCTCTTAAGGCTGAGAACTGTAGTTCTTCATGCAATAATAAAAATAATAACAAGGACCAAAAAAAAAGCATTGTACTTAAGATCCTAACATTAACATAAAGATTAAAATATTTCAATGAGAAAATAAATGGTAGATATATTTACTTTTTAATATTTAATGCAAAGTAATTTTAATAAACTCTTACTTTAAAAAAAACCTATAAAAAAGATTTTAGTTATACTTATCTATTAACTAATTCAATTATTTTAATTTAGTCTGAGAATACACACACATTGTTTTCTAAGATTGGTCTCCCATGAGGAGACTGTTCTGATATATATATTTTTAAAGGTCATTGGAAGTCAGAAAGTCTTGGTGCCATCCCTAGATTCATAATGAAGGCATTGTCATGGATGAGACAAAACTGAACTCTGCATAAATAGTAAAGCTTTACCTTAAAGGGTACCTAGTACTGTCTTCTTTAAAGAATTATGTTTATTGAGGTCAAAGACATATTCTCACACAATTTTTATTTCCTCGAGAGTACCCTGCAGAGTTCGAGGGACTTGCTGGATTTGAATAAATATTTGTTAAACAAAGATGAGGGCTTCCCTGGTGGTTAAGGGGTAAAAAGTCCACCTGCAATGCAGGAGATGCAGGTTCAGTCCCTGCGTTGGGAAGATCCCCAGGAGGAGGAAATGGCAACCATCTCCAATATTCTTGCCTGGGAAATCCCTGGGACAGAGGAGCCTGGGAGGCTACAGTCCGTAGGGTTGCAAAGACTCAGATATGACTTAGCGACTAAACAACAACAGCAACAAAAATACAAGTCAGCAGTTCATTTAGAATCTTTATCACTTAGCTATTTCTGTCTAACCAACACTTGTAACTTATTGACAGGAGTTGGGGGGTTGTGGATTTTTGCAGAAACTAAAGACTGTGGCCAGTGATTTGTCATGTAAGTGAATAAAAGACATATTGATACGTCTTCAGTCAATAAATTGTTTAAGATAATTGGAACTACAGCCATTTTAATCTATCTCAAGGTGATGAGTCTTTGGGAAGTTCTGCAGATCTAGGTCGTACTTGACTGATCTTGGTGTAATCAGGGGGTGAGTCAGCTGGAATCTGGCTGGTCATACACTGCCTCAATTAGGATGGGTCTCTCTGTTCAGGGCACTCTCTCACCCGACAGCTGGCCAGTCCAACTTATTCTCAAGGTAAATGAGCAAAGTTCCAAGAGAGTGCAGTATAAACGGCCTCCAGAGCCCTATACTCAGTATGCCCCGCTATGACAACTCTGCACTCTATAGGCCAAATGACAAGAACAGCTATGATTCCAGGGGTAGAGACAGACACTTCACTTCTAGTTGGGAAGAGCTGCCATATCTCACATAAACAACATGTATATAGGTAGGAGTGGTGAGTAGGGGCCGGTTTTACCACCAATATGTGAAATATTGAAGTGAAAAAGGGAAGAAATCAGAATATACTCAAGGCTCAAAATTCCTGCATGATGAATTTGTTAGTAGTCACTTTTTTTCCCCTGTCAGAGGCTCTAAATGACAGGGGAAAAAAATCCACAATTGGTGGCAGCAGAATAAGCTTTTCAAATAGTTTATGTTTTTTGTCAAAACAGCATAGTTATTCACACAAACGACATAGCTGTGGGTTTGTCAAAGCCCTAATTTTCATGATCTGATCATTGCTATTTATAGCACAGTGCTTCTCTATGCGGGCCTTTCGATTTCTCTGGTTATTTTTTTTTTTTTAACCTTTCTGCACTATTTCCTATTTAAATTTATATAGGTTGCTACCAAATTCCCTTTTTATTGCAAAGAATGATTGGTTTAGTTGCTCTGATAATCTTTCCTTTTTTTCCCTTCCTAAAGTAATGCACAGAATAGCACAACCTTTTCTTGTTTTTTAAATTTTATTTTATTTTTAAACTTTACAATATTGTATTAGTTTTGCCAAATATCGAAATGAATCCGCCACAGGTATACCTGTGTTCCGCATCCTGAACCCTCCTCCCTCCTCCCTCCCCTTACCCTCCCTCTGGGTCGTCCCAGTGCATTAGCCCCAAGCATCCAGTATCGTGCATCGAACCTGGACTGGTGACTCGTTTCATACATGATATTATACATGTTTCAATGCCATTCTCCCAAATCTCCCCACCCTCTCCCTCTCCCACAGAGTCCATAAGACTGATCTATACATCAGTGTCTCTCTTGCTGTCTCGTACATAGGGTTATTGTTACCATCTTTCTAAATTCCATATATATGCATTAGTATACTGTATTGGTGTTTTTCTTTCTGGCTTACTTCACTCTGTAAAATAGGTTCCAGTTTCATCCATCTCATTAGAACTGATTCAAATGTATTCTTTTTAATGGCTGAGTAATACTCCATTGTGTATATGTACCACAGCTTTCTTATCCATTCATCTGCTGATGGGCATCTAGGTTGCTTCCATGTCCTGGCTATTATAATCAGTGCTGTGATGAACATTGGGGTACACGTGTCTCTTTTCCTTCTGGGTTTCCTCAGTGTGTATGCCCAGCAGTGGGATTGCTGGATCATAAGGCAGTTCTATTTCCAGTTTTTTAAGGAATCTCCACACTATTCTCCATAGTGGCTGTACTAGTTTGCATTCCCACCAACAGTGTAAGAGAGTTCCCTTTTCTCCACACCCTCTCCAGCATTTATTGCTTGTAGACTTATGGATTGCAGCCATTTGCATTTCTCTGATAATGAGTGATGTTGAGCATCTTTTCATGTGTTTGTTAGCCATCTGTATGTCTTCTTTGGAGAAATGTCTATTTAGTTCTTTGGCCCATGTTTTGATTGGATCATTTATTTTTCTGGAGTTGAGCTGTAGGAGTTGCTTGTATATTTTTGAGATTAGTTGTTTGTCAGTTGCTTCATTTGCTATTATTTTCTCCCATTCTGAAGGCTGCCTTTTCACCTTGCTAATAGTTTCCTTTGTTGTGCAGAAGTTTTTAAGTTTGATTAGGTCCCATTTGTTTATTTTTGCTATAGCACAACCTTTTGATAAACACACTGCAGGGTTATTCATCTTTAATTGTCAAACTTTATTTTTTTAGGACAGTTTTATGTTCATGCAAAACGAGAGCACAAAATACAGGTTTCCCCATACACCTTCTCTCCCCAAACACACACATTCCCTCATTGACATCCCCTACTAGAGCCATACATTTGTTACAATCAATGATTCTACATTGACACATCATAATCACCCAAATGTATGGTTTTTATTGGAATTCACACTAGTTGCACACTCTATGGGTCTGAACAAATGTAGAATGACATGTATCCATCATTATATACCATATGGAGTATGGTCACTGTTCCCCAAATTTTCCATCCTCTGCATATTTATCCTTCCCCTGACCTACCCTTCACAACTGTTGATATTTTCCCTGTTTTTAGTTTTGCTTCTTCCAGAATAAAATATCATACAGTTGGAATAAAAAAAAATATATATAGCTTTTTCACATTGGTTTCTTTTACTTTAAAAAAATGCATTTCTCATTCTTCTGTCTTTAAATTGCTTGATAGCACGTTTCTTTCCAGCACTGCATAATGTCCCATTGTGTGGATTATCGGTTTGTTTATCCTTCCACCTGTTGAAGAATATCTTGCTTGCTTTCAACTTTTGGCAACTGTGAATGAAGCTGATACAAACATTTGCTTATAGGTTATTGTGTGGACATATGTTTTCAATTAATTTATATAAATACCAAGAATTAAATTTGCTGGATGTCGTGGCAAGAGTATGATTAGTGTTGTACAAAACAACTAAACTGCTAAAGAGGCTGCACCACAGTGTATTCCCACCAGCAGTGAATGAGAGTCCCTTGGAGGGTTGCTTCTCATCCTCAACAGTGTTTGATGCTCTCCGTGTCTTGCATTATGAAATTATTAGGTTCTAAGCAATATATCTTTGAACTCTTTACCACCTTTACAGTTTTGACTTATAGTTAGAGAATAGCTTAAAACTTACTTAATTATGACTTACATAAAACTGTAAAGGGTATACATTTTAAAAACTAGCATTAATCATGAATAAAAATGTGATTTTCTTGTTTCACCAGGCTTACTATATTTATTATTATACAATATCCATGCAAAAGATGTTAATATTAATGGAAACACTTTGAGAATAACAGAGGCAGTGATCCAAGATGAGAGCCTGATGCTCCACTTTGTGGAACTCCTAGGTTCAAGGGTGACCAGGACGCAAAAGGGTTGGCAAGGGGCTGAGTTATCCAGGTCTTGCTATAGTTGGAGCTTGACCTACTCAGAGTAATTGGGGCCTCATTCATTATTCTCAGGATCTTGCCACCTGTTGTGTTTCTGGAATGGCATGTTCAAGACAATTTCTAAAAACTCTCTTTGATCTACAGTGATCCAGACATTTTAGTTAAAATCAATGATAGATTCCTTTCTTCTATGTCTTCTTTTTCTTCTGCCCTTCCTCTTGCTCCTCCCCTTCCTACCTTCCCCATCCCCATTTTCCCCCGTCTCTTCTTTTTTTCTCATTCTGTTCCTTCTCCTCCTCCTTTGTTCTTCTTCATCTTCTTCCACTTCTTCTGATTGATTACTAACTACTTAATTTACGGTCTTAGAGACAGCACTGTTTCTCTAAACTTATTCAGCTTCATCAAGGGAATGATGCAAGATATGGGAGCCAGAACCATAGCAGAATAAAGGACAGTAAGAGTTGTACCATAAAGAAGACTGAGTATCCAATAATCGATGCTTTCAAACTGTGGTGCTGGAGAAAACTTTTCAGAGTCCCTTGGACAGGAAGGAGATCAAACCAGTCAATCCTAAAGGAAATCAACTCTGAATAGTCATTGAAGGACTAATGCTGAAGCTGAAGCCCCAATACTTTGGCCACTTGACACAAAGAGTTGAATCACTGGAAAAAAAAACCCTGATGCTGGGAAAGACTGAGAACAGGAGGAAAAAGGGGTGACAGAGGATAAGATGATTGAATCGCATCACTGACACAATGGACATGAGTTTGAGCAAACTGTGGGAGATAGTGAAGGACAGAGAATCCTGGAGTGCTACAGCCCATGTGGTCACAAAGAGTCAGACATGATTTAGTGACTGAGCAACAAAAATGCACACAAAGTCAAATCTGTACTAAATGAGATCAGTGAATATTATATACATCCTAGAGCCAAATCTTCCCAACCCAGGAATTAAATTGGGGTCGCCTACATTGCAGGTGGATTCTTTACCAATTAAGCTATCAGGGAAGCCCTCCAAAGCTGAAGAGGGGCCTATACTTCAGAAATGTTATGTTTTTACTATAATTATTTGTTGTAAGATTTTCCTGATAGTCTATTTAGAAAATGTGTCATTAGGAAATTTAATTGCTTAAAAATGAAACTTAAGTGCTAATAATGCCTTGGAATAAAATAAATTATTAAAATTAATATATGCATTTAGTTTAAGCAGTATTTGGGGGAGAAAAGATTCAAGTTTAGTTTGTTCTAAAAGAGATCTAATGTAAGCACACCTGCTATAAGCAATGCATGTATACTTCTGCCTTTGCTCAGAAAGAAAAAAAAAATACTCTTCAAATTTCTATTGTATGAAGGAAGACCCTCTCTCTGGAGCACTGAAATTGACTTAAAGCTTCAAGATAAGACATATCTTACCATAAATCACACCTGGTTAATATCATCACAGCATTCTCAATTTCTTGAATTTATAGTGGTTTTCCTTAACCTTGGCAAAACAAAACAACAACAAGAAATAAAAGTAAATTATGTTAGTAAGTACCAATAAACACTAGTTTAAATTCAAACATTCCAGCCAAATGTCTCATTTTTTTTCATTCCTCACCAAGAATATCAAAACGGATGTAACTGCAAAATAGCAGCTAATGTTTATTTTACTTTTTTATTATCCTAACTGCAGAATAGCAGCTAATTTTTATTTTGCTTTTTATTATCCTGTTACTGGGCTTCCAAGGTGACTCACAGTAAAGAATCTGCCCATAGTGCAGAAAACCCAGGTTCTATCCCTGGGTTGTGAAGATCCCCTGAAGAAGAGAGTGGCAACCCACTCCAGTATTCTTACCTGGAGAATTCCATGAGCAGAGGAGTCTGTCAGGCTATAGTCCATGAGGTGGCAAAGAGTCAGACCTGACTGAGCAACTAAACACACACACACACACACACACACACGCACACACACATTATGTTTGTAGTCTGTGAGTAAACAGTATGAACCTCTTAGTAGTGGAAATCATGTCTCTGTTCTATAAATTTGAGCATCCTCCTTACTTAGTATCATCCTGATATTTGGCAGATATCATCCAGATGTGTCTGTTGAATGAATCAATGAATCAATGTGTGTGTACGCATGCTCAGCTGTGTCTAACTCTTTGTTACCTCATGGACTGTAGTCAGGCTCCTCTGTCCATGGGACTTGTCAGGTAAGAATACTGGAGTGGATTGCCACTTCCTTCTCACAATGAATCAATATGAATGAATGAATGTTAAGTCCAAGAATGCAGATTAGATGGCTTGTTTGCCCAAAGAGGGAAGATTTATAGACAGGAAAATCCAAGAATATTCAGAATCTGTTAAAACATGAAGTACTTTGTTGTCACTGCTGTTTGGGTAATTATTTATTTTCTGTCACTTTAATCAGCATTCAACATAGTGTTATGTAAGCAAAATGACTCATTGGAAAATCTGGGCTCAGGTGCCCTTGAGCCTCTAAATGTACGAGATCATTAAACCTTCTCATTTCCCCCAACACTACAACAACAGCATCACTATACCTTCATCAAAAAAGATCTTACCTGTCAAATACTCAGCATCTAATTTATACTTCATTGGCCTTACTTTTTGCTTCATTAACTTAACTGACAAAGGAACCACTTGTTTTGAAAGAGGTAATAATAGTGCTACCCTAAGAGATGTAGGGAAAGTGATATTTAGACTTGGTAAAAATACTGCATGGTTTAATTTTCTTATTAACTTGTCAACTTTTTCTGTATAGTATGTAGCTTTGACTTACTTTTCTTAAAGTCATGACTAAATGTTTTAAGTTGGTAAGTATTTACCAAGATTACTGTCCTTATATATCTTATCTAAACAAATTCATTTGCAATAAACTTTGCCAAGCCTCTTGCTTCACACCTTTATCCCTAACCATCTGCAAAAATTTAAAATAAATAAATACAAAACTGATGTTAAAGGAAGAGTGAGATTTGATCTCAATTATTTAGATATCACAATTCTGGGGTGTCTATACTGTTTAAAATTACCAGATTCTTTCTCAAACCTCTGCTTCTGTTTGCCTGTGTAAACACAGTGTATTTTTTTTTTTTTTTGGATAAGATTTTATAAGGAGGGATTACTAGCACTTCAGAGAATAGCTCAAGCATTTTATTGATGTTTGCACAAAACCTTAACTTAGATGGAGGGTCTTCCTATTTACACCTTTTGCCAAAGAAACTAGTAGCTCTGAACTGTCTCAAGAGAAATATTGTATTTCTCAAATGAACAGCATATACTTAGATCAGATGTTTTGTCTTACAAAATTAAATATTTCCTTTCTTTCAGAGAAGAAATAATGACTTAACAATGCTTTGCAGCAAGCAACACTTAAAGTGTAATAAATGCATGCATTCTAAGGAGTCCATTTTGCAAATGCCTTCTAGTATTCCAGACAATGTTGTTGTTGTTGTTGTTTTTCTATTTATACAGCTTTTCAGGGAAATACTTATGAGAACAAAACTAATTCCACAGCTTTTTTTCTCATTATCATATTGCACTTTTTGAGTGGATGTGCAATTTTTCTTAAGATTATCTAAAACTCATCTTTTAATTTTGATCATACTCCTGATATGTTATTCTGCTTTTATAAGTTCAGAGGTTGATGGAGAAAAGGTCAAGAAAGTTCTTTGAAACATTCAAATCTCTGTATTCCAAGACCACAAGTACAACCTCTTGGCCTGGCCCCTGGTGGTTATTGGCCAGGAAGTGAGAGAGAGGTTCAGTGATGACAGCTCCATTTCCCATAGTGCCACTAATAGTGCACTGGGTTTTCCAATTATCAAAAAGCATGTGTGGAATTTTGTCTATCGTGTGCCTAATTAAAACCAAATCTTTACTCTCTCTGTGCCAGATAAACACCCAGTAGGAAATAAAGAGTTCATGCAAACTTGGCACTTATAGTTAAATATTAGTATTGTTGTTAGAGGTGTAGTCAGAGTTTAGGTTGATCATCAGGAAACAGTAAAGTGCTTAGGACTGCAAACAGCAAGGACATTTCACCAAGCCTGGACTTGAAGAGTTGGGGTAAGTTACAGAAATCAGAAAGAAAAGCTATATGGTGAGAGGACCTCCTTTAGGAGTTGGGACTTTCTGTGGAGGGATGCAGCTGTCCCAGGGTGAATTAACGGAAAAGTAGCTGGGGTGAATGCATATCAGAATCTCTTTTTCCTCTCGTCCTCTTGATCTCTTTCTAGAGTCACTGGTTGGTCAAACACAACTGAAAACAGTACATACATCAACTCACCTTGGCTATTGACACAATTCAGCCTCTGCATGCACAGAACAGGAGAGAGAGGCTAGAGAATAGTTACAAAGGGGCAAACCCTGCCACTTGGCTCAGTCTATGAAGTCCTATGTGGTCTGGCCATGATGGTTCCCGCCATTTCCACTGCATGCCATTCCTTATTGCATAACCTACCGCATGCTTTACTCTGACCACCACAGCCTTCTTTCTCCCTCTCAATGAAGCAACTATACATTCATCGTCTCCTCATTGACACCTTCCACAACCACCCGATTTAAAGGGTCTCTGTCATTTAGTCACTCAACACATTATCCTTTTTGTGTTCCTCATATCAAATACAACCCCATGAAAACACCTTGCACATGTATTTGTTGCCTTATTCATTGATGTAGAAAAGGAAATGGCCACACTCTCCAGTATTCTTGCCTGGAGAATCCCATGGACAGAGGAGCCTTGTGGGCGATAGTCCATAGGTTCTAACAGAGTTGGACACAACTGAAGTGACTCAGCATGCATTCATTGATGATAATTTAGAGTTCTAATATAAGGACATCATCTGGCTTATTGATTACAATATGTCCAGTGCTTGAAAGAGTCAGTGGCCCAAATATAATTTCACTCACATATCCAACATACGTTTTTAGTGGAGAAGAAACCTGTGGCACAAGTGTGTCCCAAGTCATAGATCACGTGAGATTAAAGGAAAAGCTTGTTGTTTAGTCCCTAAGTAGTGGCTGACTCTTTTGGGACCCCATGGACTGTAGTCCACTAGTCTCCTCTGTGAGGGATTTCCCAGGCAAGAATACTGGAGTGGGATGCCATTTCTTCTCCGGGAGGTTTTCTTGACCCAGGGATTGAACCTCCATCTCTTGCATTGCAGATGGATTAGTTACTGCTGAGCCACCATGGAAGTCCAAAGGAAAAGCTTAGTTATCTCTAATTCCACTAAGTATCACCATAAATTACGCTGCTTCTCAATGTTGCAATTCAAAACACAGTAGGGCTTTTTTTTTTCCTGTTCTGTTAGAGTTAGTGAAACATTAGAAATTGACTCATTTGAGAATGAGTCCTTAATTTATGGATGTGTAAAATTCTGAGTCAGTGTTAGTTATAAAGTGGAGAAGAGAACTCAAAATATAAACTCCGTGTCAGAAAGTCTATATAATCATCATTTACATTTATGCCTTTAACTTTCTAACATCAAGCCCAAAGAAAACATTTATTGCTCATTCATTTTTGACTCTGTGACCCCATGGACTGTAGTCCACCAGGCTCCTTTGTCCAGTGGGTTATTTCAAGTCCATTCTTGACTTGAAATTATCCAGTCAAGAATGCTCCAGTGGGTAGCCAGCCTTTCCATTCTCCAGGGATCTTCCTGACCCAGGGATCAAACCCAAGTCTCCTGCACTGCAGGTAGATTCTTTATCACCAGCACCACATGGAAAGCCCTCAAATCAACCATATTTCTATCTATGACACCTGGACAAAATCAGAAATTACTTATTTGGTGAAATGCTTCCTGTTTTGTTAAAAAAATTTTACTTTCAACCCTTGTCAAATAGAAACTAAACAAGGTATGTTCCTCCTTCATTTTACATTTCAAGCAAGTCTCATCCTTCCCCTTTCTTTCTCTCCCTTCTGAATCATAGCCAGTTGGGACATGGAGAGTGATGTCACCTTTGGAAAAAAAATGTGAACTTTTTAATTCTTTTATATAGTCATTCCCACTATTCTTCCTTAGCTTTTGTTACACATAATGAAAGCCAAAGCTGATAGAGATGTTTTTATGAAAGGTTAAATGAGTTGTAGTAGAAATGGGGAAGGAAGAATGGGAAAGAAAAATAGAATTTTTTTAATGTATTTACCATAGCAATGTTTCCACAATTCCTATTCTTGTATATTTCCACTGGGAGAAATGCTTCTGCTTGGTGTCCTTTCTTTTCTTGCTCTACACAATTCTCTCTCACACCCACTGCTGCTTATTTTACAAAATAAAGCTATATGCAGAGGGGAAGATAAGCCCCAGATTTATTTCTTAATACTTTGTCAAACATTTTACTCATTTCAGTCATTTTATAATTTGTGTCTTTGTTAGCATGGGAAATGAGGCATTGTTTTATATTTCATTTTTTCATTATATTTCTCTTTGCTTTCCAAATGACCTAGCTTATTCTATGTACCAGCTTTGTATTCCTTTTACCAACCCAGGCTGAGCACCAGGGAAGCCAGATATTTTCATTCTCATGGTGGAGAAGGAGACAAGGACAGCTCCAAAATTCTATCAGGATGACTCATTTTGTTGAAAGTTCTAAAACTCTTCCTTAGAGAATTCCACCCTGTCACCTAACAACTGCTCATATTTTTGTGGTTAAACTATGATCTCAAACTGGACTTCAGCATATTTTTTATTTGTTTGGTTTGAGTTGTTATTTAAAAATATGGCTGACATAACAACATTATGCCTATGTTCAGCAAATAATGCAGGGATGTTGGAAAAAAATATATAGATCCAAAAATTGCTTAAATTTTAAAACACAACTGTTTAAAACCTTTTCTCATAGGAGGAAGCAAGACTATAAGATCCTTTTGCCAAATGGTAGTATATACAAATCTCTCTACTGGGACATCAATATTTATAATCTTTCACATGTTGAACTGCCTTGCATGTTTTGTTTATATACAAAATAGATCAGTTTGAAATAGGGTATGAAACTGTTATTCTTGTTTTATTAGAACTATAATACAAGGGAAATTGTTAGTAATCTTACCTTCAGTGTCTCCAAATGGCAACTAATTTGAATTGTACAAAATGTTTTATTCCTTTATTGATTGTGAGGTATTTTGCATTGTTGTTTTATTTTCATCGTTATGTTGCTGTTGTCATTCAGTCACTAAGTCATGTCCGACTCTTTGTGACACCATGGATTACAGCATGCCAGGCCTCTCTGTCCTCCACTATGTCCTAGAATTTGCTCAGATTCTGGTCTATTGAATCACAGATCCTATCTAATCATCTTTTCCTCTGCTTGCCCCTTTCTCCTTTTGCCTTCAGTCATTCTCAGAATCAGGGTCTTTTCCATTGAGTAGGCTCTTCATATCAGGTGGCCAAAGTATGGGAGCATCAACTTTAGTAACAGTCCTTTTAATGAATATTCATGGTTGATTTCCTTTAGAATTGACTGGTTTGATCTTCTTTCTAAGTGACCCTCAGGGATTTTCTCAAGCACCACAATTTAAAAGCATCAATTCTTTGGTGCTCAGCCTTCTTTATGGTCCAAGTCTCACATCCATACATGACTACTGGAAAACCATAACTTTGGTTACACAGACCTTTGTTGGCAAAGTGATGTCTCTGCTTTTTAACATGCTGTCTAGGTCTGTCTTACCTTTCCTTCCAAGGAGCAAGTGTCTTTTAATTTCATGGCTGCAGTCACCATTCTCAATGATTTTGGAGCCCAAGAAAATAAAATATGTCATTGTTTCTACTTTTTACCCATCTATTTGCCATGAAATGATGGGACCAGATGCCCTGGTCCTAATTTTTGGAATGCTGAATTGTAAGCCAGAATTTTCACTCTCCTCTTTCACCCTCATCAAGAGGCTGTTTAGTTCCTCTTCTCTTTCTGCCATTAGAGTGGTATCATCTGCATATTGGAGGTTGTTGATATTTCTTCTGGAAATGTTGATTCCAGCTTGTGATTCATTCAACCTGGCATTTTCCGTGATATATTCTGCATACAGGTTTATTCAGGAGAGTGACAATATACAACCTTGTACACCTTTCCCAATTTTCAACCAGTTTGTTGTTCCATGTCTGGTTCTAATGGCTGTTTCTTGACTCACATACAGATTTCTCAGGAGACATGTAAGGTTTTCTGATATGTCCATCTCTTTAAGCATTTTCCCTAGTTTGTTGTGATCCACTGTTGAGCATAGTCAATGAAGCAGAAATAGATGCTTTTCTGGAATTCTTTTGTTTTCTCCATGATCCAATGGATATTGACAATTTGGTCTCTGGCTTCTCTGCCTTTTTTAAATCCAGCTTAAACATCTGGAAGTTGTCAGTTCGTATACTGCTGGGGGATTTAGAGCATAACTTTACTAGCTTGTGAAATGAGAGCAATTGTATGGTAGTTTGAACATTCTTTGACATTTCCCTTATTTGGGATTGAAATGAAAACTAACTTTTCCTAGTCCTGTGGCCACTACTGAGTTTTCCAAATTTGCTGACATATTGAGTGCAGCACTTTCACAGCATCATCTTTTAGGATTTGAAATAGCTCAGCTGGAATTCTGTCAACTCCATTAGCTTTGTTCATAGTAATGCTTCCTAAACCTGCTTGACTTCACACTCCAGGCTGTGTGGCTCTAGGTGTGTGACCACACCATGGTGATTATATGACCACTTCATGGGAAATAGATGGGGAAACAGTGGAAACAGTGTCAGACTTTATTTTTCTGGGCTCCAAAATCACTACAGATGCTGACTGTAGCCATGAAATTAAAAGATGCTTACTCCTTGGAAGGAAACTTATGACCAACCTAGATAACATATTGAAAAGCAGAGACATTACTTTGCTAACAAAGGTTCGTCTAGTCAAGGCTATGGTTTTTCCTGTGGTCATGTATGGATGTGAGAGTTGGACTGTGAAGAAGGCTGAGCACCGAAGAATTGATGCTTTTGAACTCTGGTGTTGGAGAAGACTCTTGAGAGTCCCTTGGACTGCAAGGAGATCCAACCAGTCCATTCTGAAGGAGATCAGCCCTGGGATTTCTTTGGAAGGAATGATGCTGAAGCTGAAACTCCAGTACTTTGGCCACCTCATGTGAAGAGTTGACTCATTAGAAAAGACTCTGATGCTGGGAGGGATTGGGGGCAGGAGGAGAAGGGGACGACAGAGGATGAGATAGCTGGATGGCATCACCGACTCGATGGACGTGAGTCTGGGTGAACTCCGGGAGTTGGTGATGGACAGGGAGGCCTGGAGTGCTGCGATTCATGGGGTCGCAAAGAGTCGGACATGACTGAGTGACTGATCTGATCTGATCTGAAGATCTTTTTTGTATAGTTCTGTCTTCTGCTTCTCTTATGCCCTTTCTGTTTCTCTCCTTATTGCTTCTTTCCTTTACTGTGCCCATCATTGCATGAAATGTTTCCCTGATGTCTCCAATTTTCTTAAAGAGATCTCTAGCCTTTCCCATTCTTTTGTTTTCCTCTTTTTCTTTACATTGTTCATTGAATAAGGTCTCCTTATCTCTCCTTGCAATTCTCTGAAACTCTGCTTTCAGTTGGATATATCTTTCCCTTTCTCCTGTGCCTTTCATTTCTTTTCTTTCCTCAGCCAACTGTAAGACTTCCTCAGACAATCACTTTGCCTTCTTGCATTTATTTTTCTTTGGGATGATTTTAGTCACTGCCTCCTGTATGATGTTATGAACTTCCATCATTAATTCTTCAGGCACATTGTCTACCAGACTTAATCACTTAAGTCTATTTGTTGCCTCTACTGTATAATCAAAAGGGGTTTGATTTAGGTCATACCTGAATGGCATAATGGTTTTCTCTACTTTCTTCAATTTAAGTCTGAATTTTGCAATAAGGAGCCCATGATATGAGTCACAGTCAGCTCCCAGTCTTGTTTTTGCTGAATATGTAGAGCTTCTCCATCTTTGGCCGCAAAGGACATAATCAACCTGATTTCGGTATTGACCATCTGTTGATGTTCAAGTTAGTCATCTTTTGGTTAAGAAAGGCTTAATTAAGTCATCTCATGCTTAAAAAAGGCTAATTAAGTAAAAGTATGAATTTGCAAAGATTAAGACAATTTGTAATATTCATATCTTGATTCCCAATCCAGTATAAAGCTCTACACATTTGTAAGGAATTGTTATTATGATAGCTGTGTCATCATTCATTGGAATATGTGATATACAACTTTTCAAATTTTTCAATAAACCTTTTTTTTTGTTTTTCTTTGATTGCACTTCTTTGCATGCAAGGTCTTAGTTCCCTGACCAGGGATTAGATCCATGTTCCCTGCAGTAGAAGTGCAATGTCTTAGCCACTGGACTGCAAGGCAAGTCCCTATAAGATTTTTTAAATGTCTGAGATATATTGATATTGGTTTATTGATTACATTCTTTGCTATTAGAGCTAGTTTGTTACATTAGTATTCAAAATATTCATTTGTTTGGTAAGATGGTACTTTTTGCACTTTTATTCCATGATTTTCTGGGGTCCCAGAAATAGAGTTTTTTCCATGACTCATCCATACCTGCCATGGTAAATGTTATGGAGAAGATTTCTATGGTTGGTAGAATTCTAAATATGGCTACCCCCTGCCCCCAAGTTTCTCATTTCTAGGTTATTCAATCATGCACTAATCTAGATTCAACTTTGAAGTGATTTTGAACATGTAATTAAAATTGCGAATTTGGTGACCTTTTGACTAATTCAAAAGCAGAGTTTTCACTCACTGATCACAGAAAATAGAAGGGGAAGTCAGAGAAATTCAAAGTTTGACAAAGTTGGAGGCAGCACATGGAGAGAGAAATGCAGGCAGCTGCTAGGTTGCCCCCAGCTCAGAGACAAAAAGAAACAGGGACCTCAGTCAATACTACAACAATGAAGAACTGAATTTGTCTAAAAATCTGTATTATCTTAGAAGCTGATCCCAATCCCCTACCCAGAGCTTCTATATAAGACTATGGTCTTTCCAATACCTTGATTTCAGTCTTATGAGACCCAGAGCAGAGAATCCAGCCAAGCTCACTCTAACTTCTGATGTACAGAACTTTGAGATAAAACATGGAAGTTATTTTAGCTGGTAAATCTCTGGTTCATTGCTATGTGGTGATAGAAAGCTAATATACCTGACATAAATCAGGTGGGAGAAATGCAAGTTCCACCCCAGCTGCTTAGAGGGTTTTAGAGTTTGATTTTACAAGATTTTTCAAGGCTGTGAAGTCAGCAAATGCTGGTCTGTATGATGATGAAACTGAGACCCCTCTGACTAGAGAGCAGGAATGTCTTCACAGTTTGAAATAAGGCCCCATGAATGCTGTGTTGAATGACATTTAACTTGTTATAATTGCATATTATTTCTTTGAAATAAACTTTAACCTACAGTGATTTGTGAGGTCTTAAGTGCACAACTTGATTACTGCTGATAAACATACTATAGTTATTATAGTATAATATATATTTAGTGTAGTATTTAATATATTAATATATAATTATATTTTCACTTCAGGCAGATTCTTTACCATCTGAGACACCAGGGAAGCCCATGTAAAGCAATAGAAGCATCCAGATTTTCTTAATATGTCATAATTTCATTTCATTTGCATTTTTAATTCTTTTGTAATTTCTTCTTTGATACATGGATCCTTTAAAAATATATGTGTATTAGTCCTCCTGGGTTCCTATAACAAAACATCATAGACTGGGAAGCTTATAAGCAACAAAAATGTTTATCTCAACCATTCTGGGAACTGAAAGTTTAGTATCAGAGTGCCATCATGGTCAAGCGGGGGTCTTTCAGGTCACAAACTTCTTCATTGTATCTACACTTGGCAGAAAGAGTTAGGGAACTCCATGGGATGTCTTATCTGAGCAGTGATCTCAATGATGAGGACTCATCTGACCTAATTGCCTCTGAAAGGCCCCAGCTCCTAATGTCATCACCATGGGGTGTAGGTTTTCAACATATGCATTTTGGGAGGAACAAGCATTCTGACCATAGCATAGTGTGTGTGTGTGTGTGTGTGTGTGTGTGTGTGTGTGTTTGTAATTTCCAGATATTTGGATCTTTTCTAACTTATTGACTCTTATTGATTCTAAATTAATCCATGTGGTCAAAGAACATACTCTGTACTATTTGTTTTTCCTTCTCTCCCTCTTTTTTAAAGGCACATTATAGTTCAACATTTTGTCTATGTTGGTGAAATTCTGAAAAGTTGGGTGCAGAATTCTATAAATTTCAATTGAGGTAAGTTGCAAGATAATGATTAAATATTCTAAGTGCTTGTTAATATTTTTACCCAGTTTTATCAATTATAGATAATGTGATTTAAATATTTATTTATGAGAGTAAAGTTGTCTAATTATCCCTTTAGCTGTCCCTATTTTGGTTTCAAGTACTGTAAAGCCCTGATTTTCAGTACAAGCACATCCCATAATATCTTTCTAGTAAAATTAGCCTTTTATCCATATGCAAAATTCCTCTTTGTGACTGGTAATACTCTTTGTCTTGAAATGTATATCATCTGTTACAACTATAGCCACACTTGCTTTCTTATTCTTACTGTGTGCATGGCTTTTTTCTATCCTAACACTGTTAATACATCTGATTTTTTATATGTATATATTTTCCTATGAGACCTCATATACTTTAGCCTTTTACTTTAAAACCTAGCCAAGTATGAGATTTGAAATTAAGATTGAATATTTAAGTGATGTCTTGACACTTGGTAACATTAGGAAGGTCTCAGATAGCATACTCACAAAGTTGCCTCCCACCTTGGCTGCTGAAGATAAGGTTTCCTTGCCAAACAAGTCCCTTTATCTCAGAGACCAGGCACAGAGCCTGCTAAAGCCCAGTAGGAAGCCTCAGTTTCTTGCCAGCATGTGGAATTATTTAAATTAGCTAATTAAGTCTTTCCTCAGAAAACCAGGGTCGCCCCACCCTCTTTTTACTACAGAGCCTCCCTCTCACTGCCTCTGCTTACCCACGGTTCCTAAGTTCAGCCCTGTGTGGCCCTGCACTGTGTGCCGCATCCTCCTCCCCACTTGGCAGAATGCCAAGTCTTTCTGAGTCTCTGTGACTATGAATTGTGGTTTATTTCATCTGTCCAGTGGCAGGCAATATTTGTTCAGGCATTTCACATAATTTAAAGGAGGAGATCCTTCCCTCATCAACAAGGTAAATAGAAATGATTTAAAAAAAAATCTGTGCTTGAATTAGATTGTCTCTTTATTTAATGCAAATATTATGATGTAGGTCTAGAATTTGTTGCAGTCTCTTTATCTTCTAGTTATTTTTTTTTCTCTTCTGTAACTGCTTTTTATTCTTGGGTATATTGAGTATGCAGTTATTCTATTTTAATTCCTCTATTGGCTTTTTAGCTATACCATTTTACATTATTTTTCATTGATGTGAATGACTGTTCAGGGGATTATGATATTATTCCTTGTTATCAAAGTCTAATAATTAAATATTTTCATAAAATTAAAAATCATTGCATCAATATAATTCAACATGTCCCTTTCCTTTGTGTTATTTTTGTAAGGATTTTTGCATTAAACTAGTAAGCTTATATTTTTTCATGCTATCAATAGCTAATACCCATTTAATTCCCGTCTTGTGTTGCTTCTTTTCAGTTGAAAATTTCTTTTGGCAATTCCTATAGTACATATCTCCTAATGAAAAGTTGTCTCATCTTGAACTGATCTGAGAAAAAAAAAAAACTATTTTCCATTAATTTTTCATTAATTTATGTGTATATTTATGGGTTGAAAGATTTTATCTAAACACTTTAATAATGATTTTTCTATTGTTTTCTTGCAGCCATCCCCACCAACCCCCGCCCCGAGAACATATAGGCATATGGGCTGTATTTAGCATTCAGTATGGTTGTTCCATTATAGACGATCTAACATTTTTATCTAGTGGCTTATTTTTTTTTAGTTATTTTTTTTAATCAAAGAATAATTGATTTACAGAATTTTGTTATTTTCTGTCAAAACTCAACATGAATCAGCCATAGATATACATGTATCCCCTTCCGTTTGAACCTCCCTCCCATCTTCCTCCCTATCCCAATCCTCCAGGTTGATACTGAGCCCCTGTTTCACTTTCCTGAGACACCCAGCTAATCGCAGTTGGCTATCTATTTTACATATGCTAATGCAAGTTTCCATGTTACTTTCAACATATATCTCACCCTCTCCTCCCCTTTTCCCATTTCCATAAGTCTATTATCTATATCTGTTTCTCCTTTGCTGCCCTGCAAATAAATTTTTCAGTAACACTTTTCTGCTGCTGCTGCTAAGTCACTTCAGTCATGTCCGACTCTGTGCTACCCCATAGATGGCAGCCCACCAGGCCTTGCCATCCCTGGGATTCTCTGGGCAAGAACACCGGAGTGGGTTGCCATTTCCTCTTCCAATGCATGAAAGCGAAAAGTGAAAGTGAAAGTGTCCAACTCTTAGCGACCCCATGGACTGCAGTCCACCAGGCTCCTCCATCCATGGGATTTTCCAGGCAAGAGTACTGGAGTGGGTTGCCATTGCCTTCTCCAAACACTTTTCTAGACTCCATATATATGCATTAGTATACGATATTTCTCTTTCTCTTTCTGATTTACTTCACTCTGTTTAATAGGCTCTAGGTTCATCCACTTCATTAAACTGACTCAAATGCATTTCTTTTTATGCCTGAGTAACAACTTTTTTATCCATTCATCTATTAATGGACATCTAGGTTCCTTCTATGTTCTAGCTATTGTAAATAGTGCTGCAATGAACAATGAGATATATGTCTCTTTTTTTTCAATTTGGTTTCGTTAGGATATATGCCTAGGAGTGGGATTGCTGGGTCATACTGTGGTTTTATTTCTAGTCTTTTAAGGAATCTCCATACCATCTTCCATATTGGTTGTATCAATTTACATTCCCACCAACAGTGTAAGAACATTCCCTTTTCTCCACTTCCTCCCCACCTATTATTGTTTGTAGACTTTTAAATGATGGTAATTTTGATCAGTGTGAGGTGATATCTCATTGTAATTTTGATTTGCATTTCTCTAATAATGAGTTATGTTGAGCATCTTTTCATGTGTTTGTTAGCCATCTGTATGCCTTCTTTGGAGTATTGTCTATTAAAGTCTTTTCCCCACTTTTTGATTGGACTGTTTGTTTTTTTGGTATTGAGTTGTATGAGCTGCTTGTATAATTTGGAAATTAATCATTTGTCATTGTTTAATTTGCTATTATTTTCTCCCATTCTGAGTGTTGTCTTTTCACCTTGCTTATAGTTTCTCTTGCTGTGAAAAAGCTTCTAAATTTATTCAGGTCCCACTTGTTTATTTTTGTTTTTATTTCCATTACTCTAGGAGGTGGGTCATAGAGGATCTTGCTTTGATTTATGTCATTGATTGTTCTGCCTATGTTTTCCTCTAAGAGTTTTATAGTTTCTGGTCTTACAGTTAGGTCTTTAATCCATTTTAAATTTATCCTTGTGTATGGTGTTAGGAAGTGTTCTAATTTCATTCTTTTACATGTAGCTGTCCAGTTTTCTCAGTACTATTTATTGAAGAAGCTGCCTTCACTTTATTGTATATTCTTGCCTCCTTTGTCAAAAATAAGGTACCCATAGATGCATGGGTTTATTTCTCGGCTTTTTATCTTGTTCCATTGGTCTGAATTTCTGTTTTTGTGGCAGTCCCATACAGTCTTGATGACTGTAGCTTTGTAGTATAATCTGAAGTCAGGAAGGTTGATTCCTCCAGCTCCATTCTTCTTTATCAAGACTGCTTTGGCTATTCAGGGTTTTTTTGTGTTTCCATATGAATTGTGAATTTTTTTGTTCTAGTTCTGTGAAAAATGCCATTGGTAATTTGATAGGGATCACATTGAATATGTAGATTGTGTTTGGTAGTATATTCTCTCCATCTGTTTATGTTGTCTTATTTCTTTCATCAGTGTTTTATAATTTTTTGTGTACAGTTCTTTTGTCACCTTTAGATAAGTTTATTTCTAAATATTTAATTATTTTTGTTCCAGTGGTGAGTGGGATTGATTCCTTAACTTCTCTTTCTGATTTTTCATTGTTAATGTAGAGAAATGAAAGTGATTTCTGTGTATGGATTTTGTGTTCTGCAACTTGCTAAATTCACTTATTAACTCTAGTTATTCTCTGATACTATCTATAGGATTTTCTATGTACAGTATCATGTCATCTACAAAGAGAGAGAGCTTTGCTTTGTCTTTTCTGATCTGGATTCCTTTTATTTCTTTTTCTTCTCTGATTACTGTAGCTAGGACTTCCAAAACCATGTTGAATAATAGTGGTGAAAGAGGACACCCTTGTCTTGTTCTCAATCTTAGAGGGAAGTCTTTCGGTTTTTCACCATTGAGAATAATGTTTGTTGTAGGCTTATCACAAATGGCCTTTAGTATGTTAAGGTAGGTTCCTTCTATGTCCATTTTCTAAGGAGTTTTAATAATAAATGGATGCTAAATTTTGTCAAAGGCTTTTTTCTGCATCTATTGATATTATCATATGGTTTTTATCTTTCAATTTGTTAATATGGTGTATCACATTTATTGACTTATTTGTATTGAAGAATCCTTAGATACCTGGAATAAACCCAACTTAATCGCCAGGTATAAGCATTTTGATGTGTTGCTGAATTCTGTTTGCTAAAATTTCATTAAGGATTTTTGCACCTATGTTCATCAGAGATATTGGCCTGTAGATTTCTTTTTTGTATTGTCTTTGTCTGGTTTTGCAATCTGGATGATGGTGGTCTCGTAGAATGAGTTTCAAAGTGTTCATTCCTCTGTAATGTTTTTGAGAGTTTTAGAAGGACAGACATTAGCTCTTCTCCAAATGTTTCATAGAATATTCCTGTGAAGCCGTCTGGTCCTGGGCTTTTGTTTTTGGGAAGATTTTTGCTCACAACTTCAATTTAAGTGCTGGTAGTTGGGTTGTTCATAATTTCTATTTCTTCCTGGTTCAGTCTTGGAAGAGTGAACTTTTCTAAGAATCTGTCCATTTCTTCCAGTTTATCCATTTTAATGCCATACGGTTGTTCATGATGGTCTCTTATAATCCTTCATATTTCTGCATTGTGTGTTGTAATCTCTCCTTTTCCATTTATAATTTTATTGATTTGATTCTTCTCTCTTTTTTCCTTGATAAGTCTGACTAAAGTTTGTCTATTTTGCTTATCTTCTCAAAGAACCAGCTTTTAGTTTTATTAATCTTTACTATTGTTTCTTTCATTTCTTTTTCATTTATTTCTGCTCAGATCTTTATGATTTCTTTCCTTCTACTAATTTTGGGTTTTTTTTTTTTTTGGTTCTTCTTTTTCCAGTTGTTTTAGATATAAAGTTAGATTGTCTCTTCAATGTTTTTCCTGTTTCTTGAGGTAGGATTCTATTGTTAGAAACTTCCCTCTTAAAACTGCTTTTGCTGCATCCCATAGGTTTTGAGTTGTCATGTTTTCATTGTCATTTGTTTCTAGAATTTTAAAATTTCCCTTTAGATTTCTTCAGTTACCTGTTGATTATTTGGACACATATTGTTCAATCTCCATGAGTTTGTGTTTTTTACATTTTTTCTTGTAATTGATATCTAGTCTCATAGCATTGTGGTCAGAGAAGAGACTTGATACAATTTCAATTTTCTTAAATATACTGAGGTTTATTTTGTGACCTAAGATATGATCTATCCTGGAGAATGTTCCATGTGCACTTGAGAAGAAGGGGCATTCTTCTACATTTGGGTGGAATGTCCTGAAGATATCAATGAAAGGCATCTCATCTAATGTATAATTTAAGACTTGTGTTTCTTTATTAATTTTGTTTTGATGATCTGTCCACTGGTGTTAGTGGCGTGTTAAAGTCTCCTACTATTGTTGTGTTACTATCAATTCCTCATTTTATGTATGTTAGTGTTTGTTTTACGTATTAAGGTGCTCCTTTTTTGGGTGCATAGATATTTACAATTGTTCTGTCTTCCTCTTGGATTGATCCCTTGATCAAGTGTCCTTCCTTATCTCTTGTAATCTTCTTTATTTTGAGGTCTCTTTTGTCTGATATGAGGATTGCTACTCTAGCTTTCTTTTGCTTCTCATTTACATGGAATATATTTTTCTATCCTCTCACTTTCAATCTATATTTCTCTTTAGGTCTGAAGTGTATTTCTTGTAGACAGCATATAAATGGGTCTTGTTTTTGTATCCATTCAGCCAGTCTGTGTCTTTGGTTGGAGCATTTAATCCACTCACATTTAAAGTAACCATTGATATATATGTTCCTATTTCCATTTTCTTAATTGTTTGGGGTTTGATTTTGCAGATATTTTTCTTCTCTTGTATTTTGTGACTGTATAAGTCCCTTTAACTTTATTGTAAAGCTCATTTGGTGGTGCTGAATTCTCTTAACTTTTGCTTGTCTGAAAAGTTTTTGATTTCTCCATCAATTTTGAATGAGATCTTTGCTGGGTACAGTAATCTTGGTTCTAGGTTTTTCCCTTTCAGAACTTGAAATGTATCCTGTCATTCCCTTCTGGCTGGCAGAGTTTCTGCTGAAAGATCATCTATTAAGTGTATGGGGTTTCACTTGTATGTTACTTGTTGTTTTTCCCTTGCTGCATTTAATATTCTTTCTTTGGGTTTAATCTTTGTTAGTTTGATTAGTATGTGTCTTGCTGTGTTTCTTCTTGGGTTTATGGGACTCTGTACCTCTTGGACTTTATTGACAATTTCCTTTTCCATGTTGGGGAAATTTTCAACTATAATCTCTTCACAAGTTTTCTCATACCCTTTCTTTTTCTCTTCTTCTGTGACCCCTATAATTCGAATGTTGGTGCGTTTGATATTCTCCCAGAGGTCTTTGAGGCTATCCTCAGCTCTTTTCATTCTTTTCGCTTTATCCTGCTCTTCAGTAGTTATTTCTACCATTTTATCTTCCAGCTTACTGATTTGTTCTTCTGCTTCAGATATTCTGCTATTGATATCTTCTAGAGTATTTTTAATTTCTGTAATTATGTTGTTTGTCTCTGTATGTTTTTTAATTCTTCTAGGTCTTTGTTAATTGAGTCTTGCATTTTCTTCATTCTGTTTTCAAGGTTTTTGATCATGTTTACTATCCTTATTCTGAATTCTGTCTCAGGTAGTTTGCCTATTTACTCTTCATTTATTTGACTTCTGTATTTCTAGTTTGTTCCTTCATTTGTGTAGTATTTCTCTGCCTTTTCATTGTTATTACTATTATTTTTTAATATACTGTGTTTGCCGTCTCCTTTTTTCAGACTGAAAGGTTGAATTCTTTCTTCCTTTTGGTTTCTGCCCTCCTAAGGTTGGTCCAGTGGCTTGTGTAAGCTTCATATAAGGTGAGATTTGTGCTGAATTTTTTTCTTTGTTTTTCCTCTGATGTGCAAAACTGAGTAAGGTTGTAATCTTGTCTGCTGATGACTAGGTTTGCATTTTTGCTCTGTTTGTTGTTTAGATGAGGCATCCTGTACAGGCTACTACTGGTGGTTGGGTGATGCCAGGCCTTGTATTCAGGTCGCTTCCTTTGTGTGAGTTCTCACTATTTGATACTCCCTAGGGTTAGCTCTCTGATAATCTAGGGTCTTGGAGTCAGTGCTCCCACTCCAAAGGTTCAGATCTCTGGTCAGGAATGAATATTCCACAAGTGTTTCTTAATGGCATTAAGTGAGATTAAAACAAATACCCAACAAGAGAAAACAAAGATGAACCCCAGACAAACAGTATTTACAAAAACAGGCAAATAATAATTAAGTAATGGAATATACATATACACCCATAACAAAATCAAAACAGTCCAACAAAAATAAAGTACAATATATTGACCCAGTGAACAAAGGAAATCAAAAATTTTATCTACCAGTTAAAAGCAAAACTAACTAAAGCACAAACTGGAAAACAAAACTAAAGCAAGATGCCAAGTGGTGAATAAAGCAATGGAAAAAAACTAACAAATATGTTGAGAGGGCAGGAAAGAAAGAAAAGAAAGGAAGAATAGCTATACAGATAAATAGAGGTAGATAAACAAGATTTATCTACATTAAAGATTTACTACAAGGGGAGAAGAACAGTAGGAAAAGCAAACAAAGGAATAAATGTAAAAAAATTAATAATAGGTTTAAAAATTTTAAATTTTTTTAAAAAGTGAAAAAAAAAAGAATAAATTTTTAAAAAAGGAAAAAAAAAAAAAAAGGAAAAGGAAAACTCCATAGAACTGCAAAAACCCAAAGTAGAGGCAGAGGTTTATAGCAACAAGAAAAAATGAGACTGAGGGAGGGGAAAAAAAAAAGCTCAAAACTTACCTGGATTTCATAATCTGGATAAAATCAACAACTAAAATGGTGGGGGTGGGGGGACAGGAGAAAAAGAAAAAAGTAAAAAAAAAAAATCCAAAAGAATCTACAGAACAAGTAAAAACATAAGAATAATAAATGTTTTTCTTGAGTCACTGCTGTTAGAGTCCTTCCCCTTGCTTAGAGTCACGGTCCATCTCACCCACCTATAGTGTTTTCCAACACTGCTGATCTCTGGACCTGCTGTGACAACAGCTCAGATTCTAATCTGGTCCTACTCCTATGTGTTTCTGCCTCCAATGTCCACAGCTATCAGAACTAGTGTGTTTTCTTTTGTAGGAGCTTTCATTGTCCTTTTATATATTCCATAGACAGAGTCTGCCTAGTTGATCATGAGGATTTAATATTCAGCTTGCACAGCTGGTGGGAAAGTTTTGGGCCTTTTTCCTTAGCCACACTGCTTCTGGATTTCCATCGTGGTTTTATTTCCACCTCTGCATGTGGGTCGTCCACTGGGGTTTGCTCCTGAAGGACTTGAACTGCCCCAGTGAGGGCCAGGTGTGGAGGTGGTGCAGCTGCTTGGGTTGCAGGAGTTTTGGCTGCACCAGGTACTCAGGGGAGTTAGCGGCTAGGGGAGCAGGAAATATATTACTCTAGAAGGGTATGGCAACAGGTATTGGCCAATACACTCCAGTGTTCTTGCCTGGAGAAACCCCCTGACAGAGAAGACTTGCAGGCCTCAGTCCACATGGCCGCAAAGAGTTGGACATGACTGAAGCAACCCTCCGTGCATAGGAGCAAGATTTTTTTTCGCCAGTGACAGTTCTGCCCATGAGGGTTGACCATGAAGGTGGCACAACTCTTGGGTTTCTTGGACCCTGGTGGTGCCAAGTGTGCAGGGACATGCACTGCCTCCGGCTCCGGAGTTATGGACCTATCAGAGTCTTTCTCTGAACCTCTGGTAGCTGGCAATCAGAAGACCTCTTTGGCCAGTCTTTCTCTGTAGATCTGCCCATTTACACACTAAGAGGGCTCCCTTGCCTGGGGTCCTTCTCTGTTGTTCTGTGGCTCAGCACACAGAAGGGCTCCCCTGGCTGGGGTCAAGGGCTATAGATTGGTGTCTTAGGCACTTAAAGGGGCACCCTGGGTGGATTCCTACTCTGTAGTTTGGTGCATCAGGTGCTTGATGGGCCAGACTTTCTGTTGTTCAGCTGCCAATGCTGGCATGTGGGGAGAGAGAGGCTTTGATGATGGCTCCACCCCATACATGTGATTCAGCGATATTGCCTTGCTTCCATTACTGCCTGGCTTTCCTCCACCGGCATTTGCCACCACAGTCTCCTCCCTCACATCCCCTGGATCCATCTCTCCACAGTCAACAGCAGCCCTCACCCTGGGATTGATCCACAATTCCTAAACTCCATCTCCCAGCCTCTGTGCCTTCTAGGGGTCCTGTGTCCATGTACGTGCTATGTATGACTGAAGGAAGGACTGTCTGATTCTCATTCCATTTAGGCTGCCACAGATCAGCTCTTATACTTTCAGCCTTAAATGTTTCTCCTCCGACTCAGACAATTGCCCTGATGTGAGGATTGGACCCCTGGTTCAGTTCCCCCACCCGCTGAGGGCAGGTCTAGTCCTACTAACACTCCTGTTTTCCCCCATAGTTCCTTCATCCTACTGAGTTTTGTATGATGCTATATATTCTTCTCCATTGGTCAGGTATTCCTGTCTGCTCTCAGCTGGTGTTCTGCATGCACTTCTGGGTCTGAAGGTGTATTCCTGATGTATCCATGAAGAGAAATGTACTCCAGGTCCACCTACTCCTCCGCCATCTTGTTCTCTAGTTGGCTTCAAGTTTTTATCTCATTTCTTGATTTGCAAAAGTCTGAATATTATGTGATCAAGGGTTTTTTGTTTTACTTTATAATATACATGTTGCTTGAGATTTACTTATATTGAGTTGTTTGTTTATATTTTTCTTCAAATGTGGACATGTATTTGCATTTATTTATCCAAACATTCTTTCGCTCTGCTCAGTCTGTTTCATCTCCTCAAAATACTCTGTTTACCCTTATAGTAGAAAAATTCAGTGTTCCATATAGGTAACATAATACCTCTTCTCTTTTTCAGAATTATTTCTCTCTGGTCTTCAAATTAGATAACGTCTTTGAGCTTTCCTCTGGTTCTTTGGCTACCCACTCTGTTAATGCTTTGATTGCAGATATTGTATTTTTCAATCTAGAATATTGATTTATTTATATTTCCTCTTTAGTGCTGGTATGTACACATGTGTTAATTGCTAAGTCATGTCTGGCTCTTTCTGACCCCATGGGCTGAAGCCACCAGGCTCTTCAGTCCATGGAATTATCCAGTCTAGAATACTGGAGTGCATTGCTATTCCCGTCTCCAGGGGATCTTCCTGACCCTGGAATTGGACCCAGGTGTTCTGCACTGTAGGCAGATTCTTTACTGTCTGAGCCACCAGGGAAGCCCTGTGCTGGTATGCTGTTGCTGCTGCTGCTAAGTCACTTCAGTTGTGTCCAACTCTGTGCGACCCCATAGATGGCAGCCCACCAGGCTCCCCCATCCCTGTGATTCTGTGGTATACCATGTAGTTAATCATTATGATTCTTTTTTCTTTTTGCCTTGAAGTTCTTGAACATATTTAAAAATAGATGTTTTCTAATTTCAGCATCTGGTTATCTAAGTGTCTTTTTCTATTGACAGGTTTTGGTCCTAAAAATGTGTTGCATTTTCTTTCTTGCCACTTCTAGTGATTTGTTTAAAACTTATTATTATATATTAGCTATTGTGCACAATATGTTTCAGTTGGTTTGGATTTAACTACATTCTTCTGAAGAGTGTTTATTCAATTCATCTGGCAAATACATTACTAGCTGTTTATAATAGTATTTTGTAGGCTTGGTTTTATAATTTGCATAGCAGAATAATTCTATTTGCCCTGAGCCATAGGATCAATCACTTTGCTGTCAAACAGTGTTTGGCCCTAAAATATAACAATTCTTAGGTTTGAATGGAAAGGCTTAGCTCTTTACTAAATCTGTTTAAGTTGGTATGATTTCTCTGCAAACTGTTTCTCTGTGTTGATCAGTATTTGATCACTACTTTAGGCCCTCTAGTTCTGGCTTTCCCCTGGGCTCTTTAATGCCCCCTATCTGCATCTGTAAAAGTGAAAGTCACTCAGTCATGTTTGACTCTTTGTGACTCCAGGGACTGGAATTCTCCAAGCCAAAATACTGAAGTGGGTAGCTGTTTCCTTCTCTGGGGAATCTTCCCATTCCAGGGATCAAACCCAGGTCTCCCACATTACAGGAGAATTCTTTACCAGCTGAGCCACAAGGGAAGCCCTATATGCCTCCATACTTCAGACTATAATGAATGTTTTCAAGAGCATTTATATACAGACAAGTACCTCCACTCTGTGACTTTTTCATTTATGTGTTTTCCCTCCTCAACTTGCAGCTGCTTTTGAAGATCTGAAATCTGTCCTGGAAAGTCTAGAGCCAATAAAATCATCTTCTTTAGCTTTAGCCCTAGCTGTCCCATACTGTGCAAATTATTGAGTTTCCTCAGGGAAAAGATAGCTAAATGGAGATCTCACCCATTCATGGCTCTCTTATTTCAGGTTCAGATGTCCTCAAATCTCCATTTTTTCATCTTTTTCTCTTTTAACACTACCCTCAGATTCTCCTCCTACCAACACACACACAATATGAGGTGGGGAGGAACTCTCCTCATTCAGTTTTCAACCTGAAGTATTAAACTTAAAATGAAAACAAATAATCCAGGATGAAAAAAATAGTAAGTGAATAATATAGATGCAGTACAATAAAAATGGGTAAAAGCAGAAAATTCAACCGAGTTAAAGTAATATCCTTTCTTAATATTGGATGTAGTCTGGTATATGGCAGTACTTTTAAAAATTGAAGAAAGATATCTCTTTACTGGTTCTCCCTCGAATTTTGTACAATATTTCACACCCATTATTTTTGCTTATGAGTTTTTAAGATTTTTAAAGTTTTTATCCCAAGAATGTTGGAAGATGTCAGATATAGCTCTGCTGTTCTAGTAAAACAATATTTGCATTCGTATATTGTATCTATTTATTCTGTTGTCAAAGCTGTGGAGTCCTATCCCAAGATGACAGGTGTGATGTCAAAAGCCACCAGATTCTTTACAGACAGCTTCCTAACCCCATATTAGGCAAAAATGCCCACCCTATGCTCACCCTATAGTGCCCTAGCCAATCATAGAATTCTAGCCATCCAGTAGGAATTTTCTTTGTCTTGAGGCTATAAAGATTGGTTGTGTGTGTGTGTGTGTGTTTAGCCACTCAGTCATGTCCGACTCTTTGTGACCGCATGAACTGTAGCCTGCTAGGCTCCTCTGTCCATAAGGATTCTCCAAGCAAGAATACTAGAGTGAGTTGCCATGCCCTCCTCCAAGGGATCTTTCCAATCCAGGGATCAAACCCAGGGTTCTGCATTGCAGGTGGGTTATTTATCATCTGAGCCACCAGGAAAACCCATAATAAAGATTCACTACTAACACACCAGTCCATCCTAAAGATCAGTCCTGGGTGTTCATTGGAAGGACTAATGTTGCAGCTGAGGCTCCAATATTTTGGCCACCTGATACAAAGAGCTGATTGATTTGAAAAGACCCTGATGCTGAGAAAGATTGAGGGCAGGAGGAGAAGGGGATGACAGAGGATGAGATGGTTGGATGGCATCACCAACTCAATGGACATGAGTTTGGGTAAACTCCAGGTGTTGGTGATGGACAGGGAGGCCTGGTGTACTGCAGTTCATGGGGTCGCAAAGAATCGGACACGACTAAGCAACTGAACTGAACTGAACTAACACACAGAAAGCATCGACTCTCCCTGGTCTGTCAGGAAGTATTGCCACACTGCGCTCACAGTGCCCACATTATCTCTGCTTTTTGTTCCTAGTAAACTCACTCCTTTCTGAAATGCTCTGTGTCTGGAAATTCTTCTCCAATCTGCATTCAGACTGCCTTGACAAAAGCTGTATGGACAAATTAGGCTTCCTTAATTTTAGAACATGTAAGTGCCCTTCTGCCCCTCTCCATTGAATTTTCTTTTCTGTTTTTTTTTTTTTTTTAAATAAGGTTATTTAATAAATAACACACAGTATCAGGGTTACAAAATGGTTTTCTAATATAACACTCCTCATTGGTGGCTTCCCAGTGGCTCAGACTGTAAAGAATCTGCATTCCAAAGCAGGATACACAGGAAACTTGGGTTCAATCCTAGCTGGGGAGATCCCCTGGAGACAGAAATGCCAGCCCACTCCACTGTTCTTGCTTGGGACATCTCCTGGACAGAGCAGCCTGGAGGGCTACAGTCCTTAGGATCTCAAAGAGTCAAATGGGACCAAGCAACTAACACTTTCAAGTTCTCTATTGTCATCAGGTGATTTCACTTTCCTAGGTTCTTCAGATTTTAATTTGCCAGAAAGATGTTTTAAGCCATGACCACTTGGTAGATGCAGTGTCTTATTGTCACTAGGCAGCAAAATGAATATGGTAATTCCTTGATTCTAATCCTATTGTGTTACTTTTTGAGCAAAGGTAAACCAGAGGGGTGACCATGAAATGATACTCTTTTAGGCTTGCTATTTCAACTACACTTACTATTGCATAGGTAGCCCCAGCTTGGAAACCTACAATAAAAACCGAGCCTTTTTTTTTTTTTTCTATATATCCAGTAGGTTTTTCTTTCTTTCTTTTGTTCTGTTTTATTCTTTTACTTGTCTCAATTATTGTTTATATCACAATAACTTAATCAGTTAGTCTCATTTTTCACAAGAGAAATATGTAACTATAATAGTCATATAAAGTGAAGTAAAGTGAAGTAAAGTAAAGTGAAGTCGCTCAGTCGTGTTTGACTCTTTGTGACCCCATGGACTGTAGCCCACCAGGCTCCTCCCTCCATGGGATTTTCCAGGCAAGAGTACTGCCATTTCTTTCTCCAGGAGATCTTCCCGACCCAGGGATCAAATCCAGGTCTCCTGCATTCCAGGCAGACGCTTTAACCTCTGAGCCACCACAGTCATATATTTGTCCTGAAATCAAAGAAATTAGCATGACTCAAAGACTTGATTCTTAATTCAGGTATTTTATTTTGTGTGTCATTAAAAATATATTTACAACCAATACCCTGGACATGGTTCCAAGGTTGGTAGAGATGAAGCATGATTGAGAACTTCTTAATTATCTTTTCATGACTCAGCATCATCCAAGGATACTGTTGGAAGAACAACGGGAGACAAGAATTATCACAGAATGACTACCATCCCCTAAAGGGTGACAGTAGGAAGATATTGGCATATGCCAGGAACAGCAGAATTAACTAAGGCAGCATGTCTACATGTGTAGGTTTTGCATTCATTCAGAAGAAATGATCTAGCTTAATTCCTTATTTATTTATTTGAGAATAAAATGAAATGAAAGTGAAATGATTCTTCCTGAAAGCTCTACTTTTCCAACCTGCTGAATAAAATAATAATAAAAGTATGAGTTTTGCAAAGCAATACCTTGAATTAGTGTCAGTTTAGTCAAAAGATCTTAAAATCCCCTTAAGTCTTACCCTGTTAACATTCTATTACAGTTATGAATAAACTATCCAATGACCAGAACATTGCAATAACATAGTTATAAAAATAATTAATTTTTCAATGAATTGGACATTGCTTTCCAACTTTTGTTGTTGTTTAGTCACTAAGTCATGTCTGACTCTTTGTGACACCATGGACTATAGCCGTACAGGCTCCTCTGTCCATGGTATTTCCCAGACAAGAGTACTAGAGTGGGTTGCCATTTCCTTCTCCAGGGGATCTTTCCAACCCAGGAATCAAACCCATGTTTCCTGCATTGGCAGGCCAATTCTTTACCATTGAGCCATCAGAGAAGAATTCTTTCAACTTTATATCATGTTAATTAAAATTAGCATACTAGTCTAATTAATATTTTAAGGAGTGCCATGGGTTTTTTTTTGTTTGCTTTTTTCTTTGTTAAAGAGAAATAACTCCAATGCATTTTTACAACAATCTTAGTAAATCACTATGTTTGATTCCCAGGTAATAAAACTAATGGAATGTTCTACTTTTGGAAATATTTGATGTAATATCTCCTGACATGAGCAGAGAGGAGAAAAAAAATCAATATACATTTTTCATTCTGTGAACTCTATGATGCAAAGTCCCAAGTTATATTCACTCTTCATGAGATTTTCTAACCGCATTCTGTTTGCTGTCTTCTAGCTCTTTTGTGTCAATCTCAATTTTTGAGTGACATAAGATCTTACTTTGTAATTATACCAATCATGGCTCACTACTTGACATTCTTAAATTTATTTAGTAAGATTCTTACTAAACTATACTCTTCTGATACTTAATAAAATTCATATTGAGATGTTCAAATGTTGAAAGTATTTTCCTTGCTTGAGATGTGTAATAAAAGTGTCAGGGTTTTTTTATTTGTTTGTCTGAGGAACTTGTTTAGCTATGCAAGTACTCAATTAAAAATATTTAGTCTTTATTGTTGGGAAAGTCTTGATTGTAATACTTAGGCATTTATTTATGGAATTTTATATAAGAGCATGTCTCTATAAGTGGCAGCCAGAAATGTGAACTTTAAAAATTACCTTCAAACTTTCAAATTTTCTTCAAAATTTCAGTTCCATTAGGAAGTATATACTTTCAACTCATTCAGCCTTTTAAAACCCTCTTATTGGCTATATATAAAATTAGTTTCTCTCCTAGAAAAGTCTGAAGTCTGAAAGTCATTTTAAAGTACCTAATAACTAGAAGGAAACATTAAGAATTCTGGAGAGAAAGCTTCAAGCACCAAATCAATAAGCTCTATCAACCTGAGAAAGGAAATAAAAATCATTTGGGAGTATTGAGAAAAACTGTAATTAAAAAAAAAAGTCAAATTAAACTTTCCCAAAGCACATACATTTCAAGTCCAAGTGCTATTGTTTGGTGCACTCAGTTGAGTTACCTTATTGGCTGAACAGAGAAAGCTCCCAAGTCTAACTCTGTCTAAAGTTTCCTTGCTGCTGCTGCTGATGCTAAGTCGCTTCACTCGTGTCCGACTCTGTGTGACCACATAGACGGCAGCCCATCAGACTGCCCCGTCCCTGGGATTCTCCAGGCAAGAACACTGGAGTGGGTTGACATTTCCTTCTCCAATGTGTGAAAGTGAAAAGTGAAAGTGAAGTTGCTGAATTGTTTCAGACTCTTCGCGACCCCATCTACTGCAGCCCACCAGGCCCCTCCATCCATGGGATCCTCCAGGCAAGAGTACTGGAGTTGGGTGCCATTGCCTTCTCCAAGAATTATCACAAATTTGGCTTATCTACACATGTGTTTATTTCTAATGAAAATTAATTTTGCCAACTCTGCTTCTGTTTAAGATAACAAGATAATAATGCTTATAATTTATGAATGTTAACCTTTGGGAAACTCTGAAATTTATCTCCATTTTTTTATAGGAGAAGAAGAAGAATCATGGAGATTAAAAAAATTCTGCCCAAGGTCCTGTTTGAGAAAGAATCAGATGTGAAACTTGAGCCAAACTAGTGTGAATCACTTGGGAGTCTCTATTATTAACTGCTACCTATAAGTTAGATAATTGATGATTTTATAGTGATGGACAATATTTTTCAAAATCCTTCAAATGTTTTTGGAGGAAAGATTTAATTTGTCAATACATTTAGGCTGAATAACAAAACTAGATACAGCTTCTTAAAGAAGTAATTTTGGCAAGAAGAAAAATTAAACATCTATCCCATAGTGTTTTATGGTAGAGAACCTACTATTCTGATGTGTTTGTTTCAAAAATTAAACTTTAACAAAAATCTTCACTAATAACATATTCTGTATTATGTGGATAATGTTTAACATTAAGCAAAAAGACTGACCTAATTTTGATTAGGGAAACTGGAAGAAAGTTGGAAGATGATTGTGTGGATGTATTTTATTTAACCTGATAATTTAAGCTACTTATAGTTTTAGAAAAACATTTTCTTGAGGTGTGTTTTACATAATATTTAGCAACACTTTCTCCACTTTTGTTTATTAAAATCAACATGTATGTAGTAACTAGTAATAATCTGCAATCACATTCTTTTTGTCTCAATATTCAGAGACTTATTTCACACAAACCTAGAGATCAAAGCCCTTGAAAGCTTTTAAAGGAACACATGCAATGCCAGGATATCTAGAATCAGGGCTGTTTGTAATAAAACTCCTCATATTGGCTGCAAGTCTCATTCTTCTGAGAAACCATCCAGAAATCATGCCAGCTTTACACTTTTCAATTCTCCTTTTCTGGGTCCCAAGAAAAGTACATGTCTTATACCCAGAAAACCTTCAGATTGAAACTATGTCTAAGCTTTTAGCTTTAGATATTTATCATTCCAGGCTTTCCAGGTGGCACAGTGTTGAAGAACCCATCTTCCAGTGCAAGAGAGGTAAGAGACACATGTTTAATTCCTGGATCATCAGGAAGATCTCCTGGAAGAGAGCACAGCAATCCACTTCAATATTCTTGCCTGGAGAAGCTCATGGACAGAGGAGTTTGGCCAGCTATAGTCCATAAGGTCGCAAAGAGTTGGACATGACTGAAGAAACTTAGCATGAACGCATGCATGCAGTATTCCTCCCCAGGTCAAACGTAGTTACATCTGAAGTATAAATTCAAACTATTTTCATAATAACATTCCATTTAAAAAGTGGCTGTTAAAAAAAAGAAGAGTACAACAGAGTCAACTGGACATTTTTAGTGACAAAATTGGCTAAAGTATTCCTGGCAATAAATTTCACACCTAGAAATACATATCAATATTTTGATTTTGGGCTCTCTACAATTTCAATTAAGCTATTTTATAAATACAAGATCAAACCAGTCAATCCTAAAGGAAATCAACCCTGTATATTCATTGGAAGGACTGATGCTGAAGCCAAAGTTACAACAATTTGGTCACCTGATGCAAAGAGCTGACTCATTGTATAAGACCCTGATGTTGGGAAAGATTGAGGGCCAAAGATGAAGACAGTGGCAAAGGGTGATAGCACCACTGACTCAATGGACATGAATTTGTGCAAGTTCTGGAAGAAAGTGAAGGACAGGGAAGCCTGGTATGCTCCAGTTCATGGGGGTCTCAAAAAGTTATACAGGAGTTAGCAACTCAGCAACAACAATTTTATAAACTATATTCTTGTTTTAATCTCCCTAATCAATTCTTAAATACATGAATGAGTAAAAAAAGAAAAGAAAAGAAACCAATATGTGGAGAAAGATCACAGGATAACATAAAAGTTTTCGACATAGAGAATCACCTCTGCAGATAATTTGAAAGACAGAAACCTAACACTAACCCCTGATAAGCTGAACTAGAGTTTTCTTCTTCTTGAGGGTGGCAGTGTTACTTTATAATGATCCACAGTTCATTCTGGCTCGTTCCCATGAACACTGAGATTCAGTATATCAGAAACACTTTATGGTGTTGGGGAACAAAGAAGTTGAAGGTCAAGCATCCAGGGACTTTAGACTGAACTTGGCCATTGCTGAACTGTGACACTGGAAGTTCAGGGTGGGTCAGAAACCCTGGCTTTCTTGCTCATCCCTATATCTTCAAGGCTGGGCCAGTGTCTGACATATGGTGGGGTTTCAGTATGTGTTTGTTAAGTGAATTAACAAATAAAGGAATGGACTGCTTTCTTCAAGAGAAGAAACTCTAAGAAATAACGAGGGCTGTCTGTTACCACTTTTTCCTGGAAAGGACACATATTTGATCGATTTAATCAAGACCACATTCTTGAAGGTCGGACTGTCCATTAAATTCTGTATGAGGAGAGGCATTCAGAGTGTCAAGTAGGAGTGTATTCAGGTCTCTAGTGAGCATTACAAAGAAGGCTGTGGGAGGATTTGTAAGGAGATGATTACTTCTCCTCGATACCTTAGAAGGAGAGTTCAAAAAGAAATTGACTTTGATTTTCTTGATTTCTTGAGGATATAATGTAGGACTTTCCCCCTTCTAGGGTAGCAAAATGAGGTTGCAGGGGTCAAAGACAATGATTTATGGACGTGGTCCTAGAACTGGGTGTCTTGAAATAAAAAAATAAAAAAGTACTGCACTTCATGGTCTTTCCTGATAAACTACAGAAAGAAGGGCTACAAATTCAATGCCGTACATGCCGTACGTTCTGATGGAGTGTTGCTGGGACAAATTATGTTCCAGCAGTCTTAACCATGTTCTGAAAATTACCAGCATTCACTTTCTGTTTTTTTGTTTGCTTTTGTTTTTGAGGTTACAGCAGTAGAATGAGGTCATTTATAGGAGAATGTGTTTCTTAGTTATTCTTCCTGGATACAGCGAGCTTTATAGTCAGATTTTGTGATTGACTGTCAACATGAAAGATTTTTCTCTAATTTATGTAGTTACTGTGGTAGGATTTGAAAAATAATTAAATATTGCATTTCTCTTAAGAAGAAATAATAGCTTTAGGTAAAAATACTCTGAGAATAATTTAGACAACTTTTATTTGAGGTAAATCTATCATTTAGTAAAAAGTACAGTTCTCAATAAACTGATCATTTGCTAATAAGTGGCTATCATATGATGTATAAATACAGAATCTGAGTTATCATATTTTCCACCTTGTTTATGGCTTAGAGTTCTATTATGAGCCAAAATAGAATAGGCTGCATTTTATTGGAAAACAATACTTACACATGATCAACTGAATTGTGCAGGAATACCATTGACTGTATCTTTTTTTTTTTAATTTTATTTTATTTTTAAACTTTACATAATTGTATTAGTTTTGCCAAATATCAAAATGAATCCATCACAGGAATACATGTGCTTAAACACTTTATCTTGACTCAAAATCCTTATGGTGAACTCAGTTTGTATATCAGAGAATTCAGTGACCTGCTCACCACAGGTTGTAACACATATTTGCTCTGTATATGTGCTCAGCTAAAATTAAACTGTAGACCTTGCTGCAGATTTGTGAAGCTTGTCAGAAAAGCAGTAATTCAGGCCTGTCCTCAGATCTACAGAATTAGAACCAGCGTTTGACATTAAACCTAGTTGAATAATCGGATGCAGCCTGAATTTGATAGCACTGTTTCAGGCTTTTAGAATGTGAAATAAGGCATCCACTGCATAGAAAATCTAATTCACAGACAAGACCATCTTCATTATTGTAGGATTAGACCCTAAGAAGCAATATTGGTCTTGGGTTTCTCTATTAACAATTTTAAATCTGTTAGAGCATCTAAATGAATATAATCAGATACACTATAATCTTATATCATATCATACTTTTACATCAGAATTGTTTCAGAATTTCAGAAAGTGAATGCCAGTTTCTCCTACAGATAAAGAATCTGAGAACTTGAGAGGTAAAATGCATACCCGAGCTTCCACAGCTGGTAAGTGGCAGAGTTCTGACTACTGTGAAGATTTTTGGAATCCAGTTCAGGACTCAGAAAAAAATAGATGCTTTTTTTTTTTCCTACAAATTCATTAAATATCTTTATCCAGTTTTTATTTTCAATTTGAAAAATGTATGCCTGTCTTCCATATGGAAAAATATCCATGTATAAATATATGCAAATAACACATAACACACCAGTAGTTAATGATGGCTATATAGAAGAAAAGAAGCAAGGGTTATTTCAATATGTATGACAAGCAAAGATGCAAAAGAAAATATTTGCAACTATTATATAATAAAAGATTATGGAGTGGAACGTATGATGAGGGATGTGACTTGTGTGTGTTTATGTGTTTTTGTGTGTGGTGGAGAGATTAACTCTTCTCTTCCATTATAGTAACTCAATAGAAAATGGATAATTTGATAAAAAATGGATGAGAAAGAGAGAAGGAAATGGAATAATGAGCATATTACTTAGAAATATAAAGGTAGATTTCAAAGGTGCCACTAGAAAATATGGGCTATATTGCCTCTGGGAACATGGGTGGTGAAGGATGTGTTAATGGTTGGCCCTTTTCCATTGAAAGCTTGTATTGTGATAGATCTACCTGTCATCTACCAAAACTTTATAATAACTTTTAAAGATATGTTTTAACTTTCAAAATGAGAGTAAAAAGAAAATACATTACTGATTGACCTACTGGCTCAGAAACAACTTAAGAAAACACATGCATATCAATTGATTCTGAAAATAGTGCATTGTGTCTTACTGGTGATTTCAGCTGGGTTGCAGGAATCTGTCTAGAAGTATTATCTGAACTCACTGCTATTCAGCAACTTGATGAAGCTCAGATCATATTATTGGAGGATTACCAGAATTATCATAACAGACAAACATTTATATAAAAAGAGTATGAGAAAATATAGTTAATATAAAACATTTTTGAGTACCAGTAGGGGGCACTAAGATTCCACTGAAAGGAAAATAATAACCCTGAAGCAGTCATAAATTATTTGTTTTCTTACCTTAATGGGAAAACATCATAAACTCTATACTTTTTTAATTTCTGTGTAGTTAGTGGAAATACTTTTTTCTCTAACCCTTTTAGCAAGAAGATGCATTTAACTATTTAACTGGAAATTTATTTTTTCTCTTATTTCCACCTCTGTCAGGTTTGCCTCTTATTCAGCATTAAAATGCAATTTTAGTTTGCTCACTTTGCCAAAAATGGAGCAATTAGGATTTTTCACAGATAAGTAATTTCCTAATAAATGGCCTTCTACAAGAAGGACCTTTAAAATGAAGCAAGGATGTGTTAACTGCAACTTGGATCCAAGAAGGAAACTGTAGAAACAAAAACAAGTTTTGTACAAGCCAACCTCCTTACCCACCCTCAAATAATTTTAAAAATACCATTTATCAACTAGGACCACACTAAAAACAATTCTAGATATGAGAAGAAACTAAAACTTTTAACATGTTTTCAATGACCATTGAATGTTAATGTCACAGTTAAAAAAAAGACATATTTTTTTAATTTTTATTTTTTAATATAAATTTATTTATTTTAATTGGAGGTTAATTACTTTTGTATTGTATTGGTATTGGTTTTGCCATAAAATGAAAAGACATCTTATATCCTCAGATTAAAAGACTTAACTCATTGGAAAAAACCTTAATGCTGGGAAAGACTGAAGCCAATGGAGAAGGGGTCAGCAAAGGATGAGATGGTTAGGTAGCATCACAAACTCAATGGACATGAATTTGAGCAAGTTCCCGGAAATACTGAACTAAGTCCCAGAAACGACTTAGTAACTAAACACATACACACACACACACATACACACACACACACACACACACACACCCTCAGAGGACATTAGTACACTAGAGGAAAAAAAATCAGTATTGGTAAACTAGGAAAAGGTGAAATCATATTAGTGGGTGTTCATGTTTTCTTCAATGCTGGTTCCTTTAGGTATTAAGAAAAGGTAAAAACTCTAAATTGTCGTCCTAAATTAGAAATAAATCCCGGGATGGCGGGGAGGGGGAATCATGGATATCTGGAAGCAAAAGAACAGTTTTATTGTGCCCAAGGTTTGAAAACAAGGGATACAAAGTCGCCAACTGTAACTGAAAGTGCATTGCGTTTCCCTATTTTTCACCATGTGAATAGGGTGGGGGATTTTTAAAAACAAAAACCTCAGAAACCACAGTTGGGAGACATGTAAAGCGGCTGGATGGTAAGTGCAGCCTGACCAAAAGTTTTTGCAACCCAACCTCAAGTTTTTGATGGCTGGCTTTCATTTCTCCTTAGGCACTTTCCCACCCACTGCCCTTAGCAGCAGGATCAGAAGTCCTTGCAAATTTTGCTTGTGATTTTTCTAAGAACACTCTGAAGCCCAGGTTTGTCATCACTGCCTGGCTCCATGTAGGGTCGCTGTTGGCAACACCAGGTCAATTTTCTGTGTTCTCTCCCTTAGGGCATTTCTCTCAATCTTTTATATATATATATATACTTTTTTTTAAGGGGATTTTATTTTTATTTTTACAAGCTAAAATATTTTTGAAATATATTGTTAAAGGTGTTGGATGTAATGCTTTGAATCTGGTTGTATATATTTTTGTCTGTATACTTTGTGTGTGTGTGTGTATTTGTAACTATCAAAAAATGATTAAAAACAAAAACAACAAAAAACAAAACTTAAAAAGGAGGCTTTGGTTTTGATCATACTGACCATCGTTTTAGGTAATTTGTGGATTCCTAATGTTCCCAGTGGTCATGTATGGATGTGAGAGTTGGACTGTGAAGAAAGCTGAGCACCGAAGAATTGATGCTTTTGAACTTTGGTGTTGGATAAGACTCTTGAGAGTCCCTTGGACTGCAAGGAGACCCAACCAGTCCATTCTGAAGGAGATCAGTCCTGGGTGTTCTTTGGAAGGAGTGATGCTAAAGCTGAAACTCCAGTACTTTGGCCACCTCATGCGAAGAGTTGACTCATTGGAAAAGACTCTGATGCTGGGAGGGATTGAGGGCAGGAGGAGAATGGGACGACAGAGGATGAGATGGCTGGATGGCATCACTGACTCGATGGACGTGAGTTTGAGTGAACTCCAGGAGATGGTGATGGACAGGGAGACCTGGCGTTCTGCGATTCATGGGGTCACAAAGAGTCGGACACGACTGAGCGACTTAACTGAACTGAACTGAACTGAATGAATGACATGAGAAATGATGTTACTAATGGATTCATGCAGATTTTGCTTATTGCATGCATACTAAGTCGCTTCAGTCGTGTCTGACTCTTTGAGACCCCATGGACAGTAACCCTCCAGAGTCCTCTGTCCATAGGACTCTCCAGGAGGCAAGAATACTGGAGCAGGTTGTTATGCCCTCCTCCAGGGTATCTTCTCTACCCAAGGATCAGACCCTCATCTCTTAAGTCTCCTGCATTTGCATGGGGATTCTTTACCACTGAGGCCACCTGGGAAGTCCTAATAATAAACCAGGCTGAGATCAAAGACTAGTAGAACTGTGAAGAGCTCTCTCAACAATCTTTTTATTTTACAATGAGAAATATTTAAGTACAGAAAGTGTTCACCCAGAAAAACTAAAAAAAAAAAAAACAAGCAAATTATTTTCCATAGTAGCAAAACTGACAAAAATTTCCAGGTCTCCTGACTTCCATCCAGAGTTACTTCTCCATGCTATGCTGCCTTTCTGTTCAAAGAATAATTGATTCACTCTCCAGGTAACAGGTTTCTTTAGCAACGATTTGGAAAACAACATGGACCCTAAGGAAAACAAGTGACAATCTTATCTGCATTTGGATAAACAGCCTTGTTCTTAGAGGTGGAGGATATTCTACGTTGATAGAGAAAAATGGATTTCTAGGACAATTACAGAACGACCCAAAAGGAAGAGCATGCACCTTATTGAGTTCTTGTTGGTTTTGCCTGTGAGTACAACTGAAGTACTGTTCCAAAGAAGCCATATCAGAAATGAAGCAAGATCTCCAGCAAGGATAGATACTTTTAAATAAACCTGATATTGCTTTGTGTCAGAACACTTAAGGATGACACACAGATGAAAACCGCAGGTCTAACCTAAAGCATATTACACTCCACTGGTTACACAATTTGAGTCATGAGTCTTGCATTTGGCTGACTGTACTGGTTCAACCCATTTTTGCCCTCCTTCTCTTCAATATAATTAAATTTATATGCTGAGTCTGTGATGACTCAGTGTGGCTGTTAGCTGCCAGGAAAATGTTTTGCTCTCTACATTTCATGCTGGTTCTCTTTCTATTAACAAAAATGGATTTTTTCAGGCTTCATTACAAGATTAAACTTCTGATAGAATTAAAGATTGTTGATCCTCTCTGACCAAAGCAATTTTCCTCCTGGGACCTACCACCCTGAGAACTAGAATCCTGAACAATTTCTCTAAGGATTCACTTTTTTTTTCCTGCTCATTGGGGAATAGCTCAATAGTATGTCATCAAACCTGGCAGAATAGTTAAACATTGTAAAATGAAATGAATGAAAAATTCTAATATAATGATGTGTATGAGCACATCAAAATATTTATGAGACATGCTGCACTGCTTAACCTGTGACTTTAGAGATATAGTTGTTTAAGAGTTTTTTTTTTTAATAACATAGCTATCTAAGATTTTAAAACAATTATTTTTTTCTTCTTTTTCCTTTTGACACTGAAAATGCACTGTAAAATTTCAAGATGCTAAAACACTGTTGTCTTCTATGTCAATGTAAATATGCTGTCATTAAGTCACCAAGTCATGCCTAACTCTTTGTGACCCTATGGACAGCAGCATGCCAGGTTTCCCTGTCCTTCATCATCTGCAAGAGGCTGCTCAAATTCATGTCCATTGAGTCAGTGATGCCATCAACTGTCTCATCCTCTGTCGTCCCCTTCTCCTGCCTTCAGTTTTTCACAGCATCAGGTTTTTTTCTAATCAGTCAGTCCTTCAAATCAAGTGACTGAAGTATTGGAGCTTCAGCTTCAGCCTCAGTCCTTCCAATATATATTTTGGATTGATTTCCTTTAGAATTGACTGGTTTGATCTCCTTGTAATCCAAGGGAATCTCGAGTCTTCTCCAACACCACAGTTCAAAAGCATCAATTCTTCGTTGCTCAGCCTTCCTTATGGTCCAACTCTCACATTCTTACATGACTACTGAAAAAACCATAGCTTTAACTAGATGGACCATTGACGGCAAAGCAATATCTCTGATTTTTAATATGCTGTCTAGGTTTGTCTTAGCTTTTCTTGCAAGGAGCAAGTGTCTTTTAATTTCACGGCTGCAGTCACCATCTGCAGTGATTTTTGAGCCCAACAAAATAAAGTCAGTTATAGTTTCCATTGTTTCCTTATCTATTTGCCATGAAGTGATGGGACTGGATGCCTTGATCTTAAATTGAAAAAGCAAATATGCTACATCGTGTTATTTTTCCAGTTCACATAAGAATTAAAGTACTTTTAAATTAAACTGTTACCTGTTTTATTTAGATACCCTTAAATACAACTGCAACCATGAAATTAAAAGACGCTTACTCCTTGGAAGGAAAGTTATGACCAACCTAGATAGCATATTCAAAAGCAGAGACATTACTTTGCCGACAAAGGTCCGTCTAGTCAAGGCTATGGTTTTTCCAGTGGTCATGTATGGATGTGAGAGTTGGACTGTGAAGAAAGTTGAGCACTGAAGAATTGATGCTTTTGAACTGTGGTGCTGGAGAAGACTCTTACAAGTCCTTTGGACTACAAGGACATCCAACCAGTCCATTCTAAAGGAGACCAGTCCTGGGTGTTCTTTGGAAGGACTGATGCTGAGGCTGAAACTCCAATATTTTGGCCACCTCACGTGAAGAGCTGACTCATTGGAAAAGACCCTAATGCTGGGAGGGATTGGGGACAGGAGGAGAAGGGGACGGCAGAGGATGAGATGGCTGGATGGCATCACTGACTCGATGGACGTGAGTCTGAGTGAACTCCAGGAGTTGGTGATGGACAGGGAGGCCTGGTGTGCTGCGATTCATGGGGTCACAAAGAGTCGGACACGACTGAGCGACTGAACTGAACTGAACTGAACTGAAATAAAACTAAGTTTCCAGTCAATTATTTTTTATCGACAACAGCCAGGTTTGAACCCTGGGTTGGAAAGATCCCTGGAGGAGGGTATGAAAATCAACTCTACTATTCTTGACTGGAGAATCCCAGAGACAAAGGAACCTGGCAGGCTGCAGTCCATAAAATTAGAAAGAGTTGGACACAACTGAAGCGACTTAGCAAGCATCTCACTAAAACATTTATATGCCATTGCAATAAAATATTTCCATTATTTATTGTCTGACTCAAAAACAAAAAAGAATTGAAACTTTATTTGAGGCTAGTAGCATGGCAAGAGCTGCCTCTTGACCTGTGTGACACGAGAGATATACAGAAAACTCTAAACAATTATTATCCCCCTGGGGCGTGGCAGTGCTGGCCGCAGTTCATCACTCAGATTTGGCAGCATCTCTCATGCTCTCCCTCTAATGCAGAGTGTTATTGGTTTTCCTTGCATTTGCTTTCTGGTATTGCTGTCTCTGTGCTGTGAGTGAGCAGAAGAATGTTACTGGGTTAAAGACGGGGACACTGAGCTGGTATAGCTCAACTGAAGAAAGTTGAGCTATAAATATTCTTGGAATCGTGAAGAGTTTAGTACTGAGGCCTTAAAGATAATAATGAGACAGAGATGAGAGAGAGTCAGGAGAAAGTGAAACTTGTCTCTGGGAAGCATAATGAGAAGGCAGGTAGGAAGGGTAGAGAATCCAGGATTGGGAACTACATTATTAACTCAAGTATTTACTGGATATGCATCTCTGATTTTGAAGGCTAAGAAGATGAAAATAAATTTCACTAAAACACTTATCAATGCATGCTATGATCAAACAGATTAATGATCTCTCTCCCTTAAAAAAAAATAGTATTTCTCTCATTGCATGTCCCAGGGATTTAAGTGGTGTGGCTTCAACATCTCCCAGCTATCAATGTTTGTAATGGCATAGTAAAGGAAATATTTTTTTTTTTAGTTTGTTAGCTTTATGCATTTGCTCTCTTTAAGCTGAAATGAGCAATGGAATTTGAATTCTAAAATCAGGTACTTCTGTTCCACACAGTATGTTAATTTTCAAGTTGTTCCACACAGTAAGTTAATTTTCAAGTTCATCAGTTGTGTATTTATATGGTGATTGTATCTGTCACATAAACATTTTGTCAATCACTATCTTTCTTCTGTTCTGATACACTATAAGTTCCATCTAAAATGTGATGAATGTTTTGCTTGTCTTAAATAAAAATTAATTGTGGCAATGACAAGTGTTTTGCCAAATTGCATACGCTCTATCATAATATTGCGTTAACCAAAGAAATCATTGAAGTTTGAAGTTTTAAATTAAAAAAAAAAATCTAGGTCAAAATTAAATCATGAAATGATTTTGCTTTTTCCTTTTAAATTATTGTATCTTTTGAATAAAGCTTTGCCTAAAATGACTAAAAAGACATAAACTAGCCCATGATCTTAGACTGAAAAACCAATCAGAATGTGTGAAATAGCAATAGAATCTAATGAATAAGTCAATTTATTTTCCTTTTTTTTTTGTACTGGCATTTTGTTTGCTTATACTGGGTGTAAAAGAGAAGATCTTTTGCTTTTAAAAGATAATGGCATGTCACACTTTGCAGTCATCACAGTAATTTTTCAATTAAATCATAAAAATTTAAAAAATCACCAATGAAATATAAAATTAGAGAGCAAAAGTTTAGGTGAAATTACAATATTTATATAGTCTCAAAGTATGTCCACTTAAGGGCTTATTAATTGAAAGTTTTAAAAAAGTGTTAGTTGCTCATTTGTGTCTGACTCTTAACAACCCTATGGATCATAGCCTTCCAGGCACCTCTGTCCATGGAATTCTCCAGACAAGAATAACTGGAGTGGGTAGCCATTCTCATATTAATTACAAGGGGTATAAATATTAACTTTACAGTGAAGAAAGCTGCCAGGCAAAACCTTATACAAGTAATCAAAATTAACATCAGTTTAATAGGACATATTAATATTATGTCCTTCTCAACTTGATACACTGAGAGGAACGTCCATTATTTCTAGATATTATTGCCAAAAGTATATAATCTGAATCTATATATATATAAAAGTATATATATGAAAAGTATACAATCTGAAAAAAAATCAGACAAGTGTACACGGAGGCACATTGTACAAAGCAACTAGGTTTAATTCTTCGTAAGTGTTAAGACAAAAGCAAGCCTGAGGACCAGTTCTATACTTAACAGACCTGGAATTATATGTGTGTGATGCAATATTGGATCATGAACAGAAAAATATATCAATATGCAATTTTATAACTTTGACCATCATATATTTTATATGAGAGAATATATTTTGTTTCAGAAAATATAAATCGAAGTATTTAGAGTTAAAAGGGCATGTCTCTGAAAATTAGATTCAATATTTTTAGGAAAAAATAGAGAAAGGAAGAGAATAAAACAAGTGTGCAAAATGAACATATGTGAGAATTTGAGAAAACTATATGAGGATTTCTTGTAATATTTTTACAACTTTTCTTATAAGTCAGTTATTACTACAAAAATGTTTAAAAAATAGAATAATGGCAAAAAGATTGAGTAGGAACTTTGTTGTTGCAGTTCAGTCACTAAGTTATGTCCAATTCTTTATGACATCATAAACCGCAGCACATCAGGCTTCTCTGTCCATCGCTATCTCCCCGAGTTTATTCAAAAGCAAGTCCATTGAATCAGTGATGCCATCCAAACATTTCATCCTCTGTTGCCCTCTTCTCCTCTTGCCCTCGGTTTTTCCCAGTATCAGGGCCATTTCCAAGGATTCAGCTCTTTTCATCAATTCAGTTCAGTTCAGTCGCTCAGTACTATCTATCTCTTTGCGACCCCATGGACTATATAGTCCATGGAATTCTCCAGGACAGAATACTGGAATAGGTAGCCTTTCCCTTCTCCAGGGGATCTTCCTAACCCAGCAATTGAACCCAGGTCTCCCACATTGCAGGTGGATTCTTTACCAGCTGAGCTACAATGGAAGCCCAAGAATACTGGAGTGAGTAGCCTATCCCTTCTCCTGTGGATTTTCCTGACCCAGGAATCAAACCAGGGTCTCCTGCATTTCTTGCAGATTCTTTACCAACTGAGCTATGAGGGAAGCCCATCAGGTGGCCAAATTATTGGAGCTTCAGCTTCAGTATCAGTCTTTCCAATGAATATTCCAGACTGATTTCCTTTAGGATTTACTGGTTTGATCTCCTTGCTGCCCAAAGGACTCTTAAGAGTCTTCTCCAGCACCACAGTTTGAAAGCATCAATTTTTCAGTGCTACACCTTTGTTATGGTCCGACTCTCACACCCACATGTGACTACTGGAAAAATCATAGTTTTTGACTAGACTAGATCTTTGTTCTCAAAATGATGTATCTGCTTTTTAATATGCTGTCAAGGTTTGTCATAGCTATACTTCCAAGGAGCAAGTGTCTTTTAATTTCATGGCTGAAGTCACCATCTGCATTGATTTTGGAGCCCAAGAAAATGAAATCTGACACTGTTTCCACATTTTTCACATATATTTGCCATGAAGCAATAAGATCAGACACTGTGATCTTCAGTTTTTGAATGTTGAGTTTTAAGCCAGCTTTTTCACTCTCTTCTTTCACCTTCATCAAGAGGTTCTTTAGTTCCTCTTCACTTTCTGTCATTAAAGTGGTATCATCTGCATATCTGAGGTTGTTGATACTTCTCCCAGAACTTTGAGATGTTATCAAAGGGGAGATTAATAATTTAAAAATTCCCATAAAGAAAAGTCCAAGCCCAGCCAGTTTTACTGGGGAATTTTGCCAGATATATAAAGAAGAACTAAAACCGATCCTCCACAAGCACTTCCAAAAATAAAAATAAGAAATGTTTCCTAACTCATTCTATCAGTCTATTGTAACCCCGATAGCAAAACCATAAAAAGACATAATAAGAATATTACAGAACATTTCTTTGAATATAGATACTAAAACTTCCAGCACAGCAGTAATAAGCCACATCCAGCAACATATAAAAAAAATTATACACAATGACTGAGTTGAGACTTATTCTGGAATGTAACATTGGTTCATGATACAAAAAGTATTCAGTTATTATATTATATTAACATAATACAGAAGAAATACACATAATCATCACAGTAGATGCAAGAAAAATAGCTGACAAAATTCAACACCTTTACAGGATAAAACCTAACAAGCTAGGAATAGAAGACTTCCTTACCTTGATAAAAAGAATCTACAAAAATCATTGCTAATTTCTTTTTATGGTAAAATATTCAATATTTTTAACCAAGGTAAGGAACAAGACAATTTTGTTCTTGCCACTTTTACTCAGTATAGAGTTTATAGACAGGTTAATTAGGGAAGAAATTGAAGTGAAAGACTCTCAGTTTGGAAAAAAATAGCAAAACTATCTCTATTTGCAGATGACAAGATGTTGTATATGGAAGATTCTAAGGAATACACACACACATATGAGGATTAAATGAATTCAGCAAGGTTGCATGATACAAAATAAATATACAATAATTAATAGCAATTAACAAGTGGAAAGTAAGAAAACACTTTCATACAACAAAAACTAATTTAAAAAGAAAGAGTAGCATTAAAACATATATTTCCATATGTAAAATTAGATAGCTGGTGAAAAACTGCTGTATGATGCAGGGAGATCAAATCCCACCTATGTGATAATCTAGAGAGGTGGGGAGGGGTGGGAGGTGGAAGAGAGGTCCAAGGAGGGGACACATGGATACCTATGGTGGATTCATGTTGATATGTGGCAGGAAAGCAATTACTCTCCAATTAAAAATAATAAGTTAACAAAAAATGGATTTAACAAAAGAAGTGCAACACTTGTACACTGAAAACTATAAAACATTGATGAGGGAAGTTAGAGAAGACCTGTATAAATAAACGATATCTTGTGTTCATGAATTGGAAGACTTGATATTGTTAAGATGATGTTCAGTTCAGTTCAGATGATGTTAATACTTTCCAAATTGCTCTTCTGATTTGATGTCATATAAAATCATAGCTATTTTTTGTGGCAATAATTGGTAAGCTGATTCTAAAATTCATATGGAAATTCAAAAGTTTCAGAAGAGCCAAAACAAGTTTGAATCAGAAAATGAATTGGAAAAAAAAAAGAAAATGAATTGGAAGACTCGTATTTCTCAATTTTAAAAATTACTATAAAGCTATTGTAATCAATACAATGTAGTGCTGGCATAAGGATAGACATATTAAACCATTTGAAAGAATCAGGAGTCTATAAATAAACATAATTGTTTATGATCAATTGACTTTCAACAGGGTGTCAAGACAATAAACCATGGGAGAAATGGTTGTTTTAACAAAAGACACTGGGGCATCTGTATATCCCCATGCAAAAGAAAGACGTTAGACCTCAATCTTATAACATTTAAAAAAGGTAGATCAAGATGGATCAAAGAATTAAGTGTAAGTGATAATACTATAAGAAAAATAGGTGCAAACCTTTGTGACATGGGATTAGATGACAGTTTCTTGAATACAATTAACAAATATATATATATATATATATATGTGCAACTGTATCAAAATTAAACACTTCTGTGTTTCAAAGGACACTATCAAAAAACTTAAAGGTCAACCTGCATAATGTATTACTACTATCTAGAATAAAATAAATAAATAAATAACTTTTTCAATTTAACAGTAAAAAGATAACCCAGTTTTGTTATTTTATTGTTGATTTGTAAGAGTTCATTTCATATTTCTGAAGACAATAACTGGTGGCCTTAAGCATCTTTTGTGTGCTTATTAGCAATCTGTATATCTTTATTGAATAAATATCTATTCAAATACTATAATTAAAAAAATAGATATAGATGTGAATTAAAATTTCTCCAAGGAATACATCTATTTATAAATATATCTGCATCTATATCTACATAGCTTATGAGGCATATGAAAAGGAGTTCAGGATCATTAACCAGTAAGAGAATGCAAAACAAAACCACAAAGACATACCATTTCATAGTAGCTAGGATAGCTGTAATCAAGCATTAAGTGTGATGATGTTGTGTAGACATAGGAATACTCATAAAATGTAAAGTAAGAATACTCATAAAATGTAAAATGATTTAACCTCTATAGAAAAGAGTTGGTCAGTTCCTAATAAAGTTAAACATGAAGGGATGATATGGCTCAGAATGTCTATACTAGTTGATATACACCCAAAATAAACAAACTCTCATAAAATATGATAATGAATAATCACAACAGCATTAATCATAATAGCAAATAACAATGAAAACAGCATAAATGTAAATCAACTGATAACTGAATAAACAAAGTGTAATATAGCATGCAATGGAATGTTACCCATGAAAAGAAATGGAATATTGATACATGCTACACTATAGATGAATGACAAAACATTATGCTAAGTGAAAGAAGACATATACAAAAGGCCACTTGCTATGTGAGTTCACTTATAAAATATTCAGAATAAGATTCAAGAAGAAAGAAAATAAAAAAAAAAGAAAGAAAGAAAATAGATGAGTGATTCAACCTTGCCACTAGGAAGAGTTTCCCCTCTTTATAGGGAATAAAAGCTATCAAATATTTTTCTTTTTTTTTTTTTTATTACAGGTGGTGAAAATATTCTAAAATTAGTGATTATTGCATAATATCATGAATATACTATAAACCATAAATGATACATTTTAAAAGAGTAAATTGTGTAGTATGCAAATTATCAGTTCAGTTCAGTAGCTCAGTCACATCCAAATATTTGTGACCCAATGGACTGCAGCATTTCAGGCTTCCCTTTCCATCACCAACTCCCAGAGCTTGCTCAGACTCATGTCCATCGAGTCAGTGATACCATCAAACCATTTCATCCTCTGTTGTCCCCTGCTCCTCCTGCCTTCAATCTTGCTCAGAGTCAAGGTCTTTTCTAATGAGTAAGTTCTTAGAATCAGGTGGCCAAAGTAATGGAGTTTCAGCTTCAGCATTAGCCCTTCCAATGAATATTCAGGACTTATCTCCTTTAGGATGGACTGGCTGGATCTCCTTGCAGTCCAAGGGACTCTCAAGAGTTTTCTCCAACACCACAGTTCAAAAGCATCAGTTATTTGGTGCTCAGCTTTCTTTATAGTCCAACTCTCACATATGTATATGACTACTGGAAAGACCATAGCTTTGACTAGATGAAACTTTGTCAGCAAATTAATATCTTTGCATTTTAATATGTTGTCTATGTTGTCTAGCTTTTATTCCAAGGAGCATCTTTTAATTTCATGAAAATTATATATCAATATAAAAATTAATAATAAAATAAAATGAAGCCAGCCTCTCTCTCTGGAGTAATGAGCCACCAAGTTAATCCAAATGGAGAGTGCAGTGTGTCACAGGGTGGAAAGACCTCAGAGTGGGAGATGAGCAGGACTCTCTTGATGGGTCAGACAGCCTACCTACATGTGATTTCCTACATGATCTTGATATTGAAAGAAAAGATGTGTAGACTAATGTTCCACATTTTTTTTGAATAAGAAATGTTCACTACTCTGATATGCTTCAGTGCTACACTCTCAATTTGTCCCACACTCTCCAAGTTTTTAAAATGTTTCCAGGTGACAATGAAGGGTGAAAAGTAGAGCAAATTTTACAAACAAATTTATAAAAAAATTTTCAGGTATATTTGAAAGACAGGATGCATCTTGGGCATGTAGACCTCTGTAGACCTCTGCTCTGCAGTGTAGAACATAGTTGTTTATTGGGGTGTCAGTGGAGGAGCAGATTGTTCTTATAAACTTTTTGGTGATGACCATTCATGAGTGTGTATGTCTCATATGGTTGTGGGAACATAACTTTATGTTAATATTTTAAGAGTATATACCTAATAATGGATTTTCTTAGAAGCATTCAACAAAGTAAAAATAGACTCTATGAAGTTACGTAATGGCTTTTTCAGTTAGCAGTTTGACTCCCTGGAACAAAGAGTAGATAGAGAAGTAATAGCCACCAGATGATGTTAGTGAGATGACCTATTCAAATACCTATTCAAAATAAACCCAGACATAAGTAGATAATCTATGCATAAGACATGGAGCAGAGTATGTGAAGGTGATAGAAATCACATAATAATTTCTTACACAGAGTACACAATTCCACCACAATGTCTCATCACACCATAAGCATTACCAAATTTTTTATGGCATTTCTAATTTTAATGTAACTTTATCAAAAGAGAAATACACATATATTATTGATCCAGTTACACAAAGCATCAGAAGTACTTGGAAAGTAGATGCAGTAAGTTTTTAATTATTCATAGGCAGCATATGCAGACATACCAAGATTTCTTAGAAAAATGAAACTGTAAAATTTAAAGGTGAATTTAATAAAAAATCAGCTCATAATGAAGCAGGGCACTCAAAGTTGGTGCTCTGGGACAACCCAAAGGGATGGGGTGGACAGGAAGATGAGAGGGGAGTTCAGGATGGGGGTGACATGTGCACCTGTTGCTGATTCATTTGTGCTGCAAAAACCAGCACAATATTGTAATTATCCTCCAATAAAAATAAGTAAATTAACTTAAGAAAATCAACGTATAATGTACAAAACCAGGTGGCAAGGCAATGAGCAAAAGCCCCTACCTTGCACACTGCTGTGAGATTCCCTGATATTACAATGTTTGTCCTTATGAGGAACAATGAGATTAATTGATCACATTCATTGTTTTCATAATTAAGAAAAGTGTGCTAAAGCCCTTTCCGTCTTTCCACAAAATAAGCTATGTATCTGAAAGAAAGGAGAACCAAAAGTCATGTCTGTAGACCAGGATAGCATTTTTTTGTTTAGAATTAAAATTTTATGCCCCTCACCCGCCACCGGTGGAATCTTTTGAAAGCTTCAGCATCCCTTCCAATTAGAGACTCAAAGGAGGCAAGGGGACTACTTTGCCAATCATTTCTGTTTTGAATAGAGTAAGAATATAAGGAAACCCAGCTTCATTCTTTGTTGGAAGCAACAGCTTATTGGCTTCAATCCTCGCCATAAGCAAAGCCAGCTTTGAGTTTAGTGATATTATCTACTTAGGGATGTTATCTGACTTAAGAAGAGATCCAAGCATTGCTTGACACTGCATCTGGTATGGAATTATGTATTTAAAATTCTTAATCTCACTTTAGCTACATTTCAGTTTCATGTTTTCCTGAAATTTCTGATATATTCCAATTGACTAAAAAGAACAAAATTAAGTATGTTTTGGTAACAAAATTAAGTATGTCCAAAAACAGAATTCCAAATAACTTATTTTTAGCTCATGGCACATGAATTAACTTCAACATATCTTTCAATTACTTTAAAGAATATGCAAAATGTTTGTGCTTGTAATAAGTCTGTTGGGCTTCCCAAGTGGCACTGTGGTAAAGGATCCTCCTGCTAATGTAGGAGATGCAAGAGATGTGAGTTCAAATCCGGGGTCTGGAATATTCCCTGGAGAAGGAAATGGCAATCCACTCCAGTATTCTTGCCTGGAAAATTCCATGGACAGAAGAGCCTGGCAGGCTACAGTCCTTGGGGTCACATAAAGGTCATACAAGATGAGCAACTGAGCATGGAGAAACAACATGTTTGTTATTCTAGAGAAAAGGCAAATAAAAGAGTCAAGATAAAAGGAAACTGTACTTAAGTGGTCAGTGACAGGAACTTTATAAAATAAATAAGCAAAATATATAATTGATTGTACTGTTCTCTGAGAAAATTTTTGATGCTGTTCTTGAAAGTAGAATTGAAAATGCATAACTGATCAGTAGATGCCTAGCAGGTCCAGAAGAAAGCAGACTAACTCAAGAACTCAAAAATCTATTTATAAATGGTTGCATAAGCTGTTTGTATTATGATACTAGCTTGTAGACCATCAACTTAATTTTTGCCCTTTGGTGTCAGTACTTAACAAAAATTGTTTTATATATTCCGTTTGATTAAAATAATGCAAAGGAAGTCATGAAAATAGTAATACAACTCACGAAAAATTTACAGTACATATAAAATATGTAGCCCGTGTACTGTATTTTCATTATATCTGACTATATTTGAACGTAGTTATCTGTCTCTCTGAAGAACATACAGCCTCTAGTGTTTAAAGATTCCTAGTAAACTAGTTGCTAAGTCTTGTCCTCCTCTTTGGGATCCCATGGTCTGTAGCCTGCTAGGCTCCTCTGTTCATGGGATTTCCCAAGCAAGAATACTACTGGAGTGGGTTGCCATTTCCTTCTCCAGAAGATCTTCTCGACCCAGAGATCAACTCTTGCCTCCTGCATTGCAGGCAGATTCTTTACCACTGAGCCACCTGGGAAGCTCTCCTAGTAACTTAATCTAAAATTAACAGAGTAAAAACTTTTATCTACTCTGAAATTTCTCAAGATTGAACAGTCGATATTTATGAAGAATTGTCAAAATCTCTAAGACTCTGTAAAATCTTGATTTTATGAATATTCTGTATATAGAGAGACTCATCTCAAGTGGCACTACTGGTAAAGAACTGTGCCTGTCAATGCAGGGGGTGTAAGAGACAGTTTAGGTCTCTGTGTCAGGAAGATCCCCTGGAGAAGGTAATGGCAACCTACTCCAGTATTCTTGCCTGGAGAATCCCAAGGACAGAAAAGCTTGGAGGGCTACAGTCCACAGGGCTGCACAGAGTCCGACATGATTGAAGATAACTTAGCACTCAGGCATGCATATATATAGAGAGAGATATATAGAAGGAATATAAACTTCAGCTGAATTCCCAGAGTTTTCAAAGTTATTTGAATAAACAAATAAATAAAAAATGCTCCCTGCAGTAGTAGAATTTAGTATCCAATTTTCTCATGTACAGATAACAAAGTAGAATAAAGCTCAAGCAAGTACACACGGGACAGCAAGTAGAGTGTCATGACTAAAACAGTACTAACATAGGATAAATTTGTGCCCTTTCTGGTAGATGCCATCTGAAAGTATGTGAAGTGTTCAAGAAAAACACATTTCTATTTTAATGTGATCATGATAGAACACATATCTCTTAGATTTAAAGGAGAAAGTATCTCAAACCCAGTCTCTGTGATTTCCTCAGAACTTTCCTATTTCCCAGATTTTGATTACATCAGTTTGGTTCACATAAAAATTTAATGAACTATACATCGAGGGAACCATTTTAACAATAAATATGCAAATAAAAATCCAGCATGGATTTCTTAGGAAACATTTCCTTAATCCTTTCTTATTTCTCAATGTTCCACTTTTATTTATATATTTGTTTAAATTTGAAAAAGAGATACAATAATGATACAAAAATGACCAATAAGATAAAATTATATGGTAAATAATGGACTTTATTACAACATTGCCATTACTTGGAAAAATGAATTATTTCCTATTCTCCATACATTTGCAATACTGTCTAGTTATTCTTGGTGGTAGTGGTTTAGTCACTAAGTCGTTTCCAACTTTTGCCTGTAGGATAAAAGTAACCTGTAGCCTGCCAGGCTCCTCTATCCATGGGATTCTCCAGGCAAGAATACTGGATTGGGTTGCCATTTCATTCTCCAAGGGATCTTCCTGACCCACGAATTGAACCCGGATCTCCTGTACTGCAGGCAGATTCTTTACTGACTGAGCTGCTGCTGCTGCTGCTAAGTCACTTCAGTCGTGTCTGACTCTGTGTGACCCCATAGACGGCAGCCCACCAGGCTCCCCCATCCCTGGGATTCTCCAGGCAAGAACACTGGAGTGGGTTGCCATTTCCTTCTCCAATGCATGAAAGGGAAAAGTGAAAGGGAAGTCGCTCAGTCGTGTCCAAATCTTCGTGACCCCATGGACTGCAGCCCACCAGGCTCTTCCATCCATGGGATTTTCCAGGCAAGAGTACTGGAGTGGGGTGCCATTGCCTTCTCCAACTGACTGAGCTACATGGTGACAATTGTTATTAGTAACTCTTATCCATACATAAGTATAAAAAACTCCAACTCATGCTAATTTGATATCATTATATGTACAATAAGTCATAGAAGAATAAAAATTATATAGGTATTTAATATCATATGCTCTTGCCTATTTTAATTGTTCAAAACTTAAAGTTGGGTTCCTAAAACATATTTATTGGGAGCACCTGAAAATTAGCTATTTGGAGAGTCTTTTTAAAATTAGCATGAAGGCCTTCAAAGAAAAAATAAATAGCTTCTGTGGTGTTTGGGTTAGAGAAGACTCTTCTGTAAAGCTTCCAAAAGATAATGTTATCAGTTTCTGAGTGGCAGCAAAGGAGAAAAAGTGTTTATTATGTGGATGTAAAATAAATCACACTCAGGGCATGATCCAACTTGAGAAGGGTTAAGGAAATGAGTGTTAGCTAAGTCCAACACCTGATAATTTCCTGGCTGCTTCTTTCATTCTGAAGTTGAGTTTCATTCTCTGTGTTGGAATCAGTAGTAATAAGATCATTAGCCATGTGAAAGAATAATTATTTCCTGAAATAATAGATGAATAAAATGTGCAAAGGAAATGAGACTCTAATCTGGACATATTTATTAGGTCATTTCCCATATGCTAAACCAAGTCATTAACTCAATTATTCAACAGATATCTGTTGAGATCTGATTATACAAACGGCTCACAGTCCTTCAGTTATCAATATCTAGTGGATAATTTCAAGAAATTCCCATTTTTCAATGGCTAGTATGTTATCTCATGCAGTTTTATTGATTATAATGATAAAACTAGTGATGATAATTGCAAGCATTAAAAATAATGATTTTCTTTTGTCCATAATGTAAAATGAAATAGAAAAGACTGAAAAATAGATATCAATTTTATATCATTTATCAACAAAGGAAATAATCATGAACAACTGGTAGATCATTTGTAAGAGTGAAATCTTTCACGTCAGCATTCAGAAGTTCTGGAAAGCCCAACATATCTTCTTGATGTGTCCACCATATGTGGTTCCATTTATGTGCTTTTCTAAGTATTTGGGCATAAGTTTCTTGCATATGTGGGATGTCACCTTTATACATTTGGTTCTCTTCCAAGGGTTTTCTCCTATTTTCAGCTGACATGCTACCAACAAACACAATTTTTGTATTCTTACTTCAGATAAGCCAGTTATTAGTACAGCTTAGCTTTACACTCTAACTAACAAGAAATATATTGCCATGTACCACTGCTATAGGTACATTTTGAGACAGAAGATTTATATTAAAGATTCAGTTAAGAGCTCATGGCTCTTTGTTAAGATTATCACTTGGGCAATTTAATTATGATTTCAAAAATTAAATTTGTAACTGTTTGTTCAAAGAACATCTTCTGATACAAATGCTCTTCAAAATTTAAACATGGCCTGATTTTAAATGACTAGATGTTTGATTCTATATATATATATATATTTTTTAATCTAAGCTTCTTTCTTTAATGTTCTAGTTCACTGAGAGGGACTTCAGAAATTTAAACTCAAAATTGGCAGGATTCTGACAAGAAATTGGAAAGAAAAATCACCAGAATTCTTACCACATTAAACAACACGCTGTGAAAGATAATTATGACACGCTGGCTCAGGAAGCAGCAGAGTTTGGCTGTAGCATTCTAATAAGAGAAAGAGAAGATAACTCTCACAAAGTAAACTTGTATCAACAAAGGCTTTTGAAATTTTTTTTTCTATATTTGTAAAATCACAGATGCTGATATACAGAAGCTATGGAGACAGGGGAAAGAGCCAAATATATAATTTTAATCTAGTTTTGGAGATCAAGAACTTCAAAATATTTTCAGTTGCATCCCACATAACCATATTCTATCACAGAGAAAGCAGGCAGCACTGACATAGAAGCTTCACATCACATCACATCACACACAGGAATGGAGAATATGAAGGCCACTGAGCACTGAATTTTCCCATTGTACTGCAATTACAGGAACACCTGTGCTACCTAGCTGTGCATAGAGCCCTGTGAAATGCAATGTTCCAGAGCTGTCAAAATGTCTCATTTCTTGTCTCTAATGCAGAGGCTTAATTATACTGGATTTGGCTCTTTGGTTAGGCTGTGTTTTAGTTACAAGCATAAAGCAGAAGGTCTAATGATTTTTAATTTAACCAGAGACACAGTTTTAAACGTTCAGCTTTGTATCATTCTTTAAACAATGCTTCTGCTATATTTACAAAGAAAAATACAGGAGTTGCTGTGATATAAAAATGACACAAATCACGAAAATGTTTTAACAGAACTGTTTATCTGTATTCATCTGAGATGCCTTTCAGCTCTTAACGTTTGAGTGAGTTATGTAGTTTTAGCTCCGTGTTTACAAGAATTAAGCAGCTTGGAAATTGGACTTCTTTTACTACCTGATGCTCACACTGATGCATCAATAAACTGATATATTGAAGAAGTTGCTTACTTAAATATAGAGAGGTAGAAAATAATTATATTATGTCTTTAATATTTTATTATTATATGTGTGTTCAGTTGTTAAGTCATGTCAAACTCTTTGTGACCCTATGGACTGCAGCATGACAGGCTTCCTTGTCCTTCACTATATCCCAGAGTTTGCTCTAACTAATGTCCATTGAGCTGGTGATGCTTTCTAACCATCTCAAGCTCTGCCTCACCCTTCTTTAGCCTTCAATCTTTCCCAGCATCAGGGTTTTTTCCAATGAATCTGCTCTTCCATTCAGGTGGCCAAAGTATTGGAGCTCAGTTTTGGCATCAGTTCTTGCAATGAATTTTCAGAACTGATTTCCCTTAAGATTGACTGGTTTGATCTCACTGCAGTACATGTGACTCTCAAGTGTCTTCTCCAGAACCACAATTTGAAAGCACCAATTCTTTGGTGCTCAGCCTCATTTATGGTTAATTAATTCAGTCAAAAAGAAAAAAAAAAACAAAACAGTATTTCTGAGACTAGACACTTCCTTAAAAGTTCCCCTAGTAACAGAATATATGTTTTCCAAGTTTACATGTCTCTTGAAAAAAGATATAAAAGGTATAAATTGGTACCTGTGGCAGTAACTTTGTTTTGAAAAAAATCTTTCATTTTGGGGAAGTTAATTGTATAAGAGATTGAACTCTCACTCTTAGAGTTGTATAAAATAAATTCTGCCTTTCTATAGTGTCTTATGCTTGACATAAAACTCTACTTGGCCTATTTAAAGTCATTAACTATGTTAATTGTATCTATGCTCAGTGCTCGTCTGAAAATGTTAATGAATAATCTCTTCATGTAAGGTGACTTCCCATTTGGGGTTGCCCAAACACTCTGATAGAGCAAAGCCTTAAGAATCAATTCTGGGCTTTATAATATAGAAAATTGCTTATTTTTTGCATATGTTACAACTTTTTTGCCCCCTAACTTTTCTGGGCTTCCCTGGTGGCTCAGAGGTAAAGAATACACCTGCCAGTGCAGGAAACATGGATTGGATCCCTGGGTCAGGAAGAGCCCCTGGAGAAGGAAATGGCAATGCATTCCAGTATTCTTGCTGGGAAATCTCATGGACAGAGGAGCTTTGTGGGCTACAGTCCATGGGGTAAAGAGTCAGACACAACTTAGCGAGTAAACAACAACAACAATCTTACTTACCTTGATGGGATATGAATTCTCTAGAGTTCCAGAGGGAAATATCATATCTCAACAATATATTGCTACAGTATTTGATCCTATATTGGAAGGTCAGCTTAAATCTTGTATATTTAAAGGGGACGAGTAGCTCAAGATATGTGACCTTTTTATAATTTTCTAAGGTTTACAACAGAACTATCCTATACAAACACTGTAGCTGTGAGATTCTAAAACCATATCTCTTATTTTTGTATTGAATCATATTGTACAAAATCTTAGGTTTGTTATTTTTACAGAAAAAGACATATCCAGATTTAATAATCAAGAAAGCAATGGGAAGTGTCAGAAAACAAAAACTTGGAAGTAAACTCAGTATGTATTCAATGATATTTTATAAGAACTGAAACAGTTGCCACTTAAAAAAAAATTCCAATTGGCAATCATTGCTTAAAGTGTGCAGGACAGTCCACACTGAAGACTACTTAGTAAATTTAGCATAGTTATGTGATAATTAAGATTTTTAATGGAATAAAATCACTGGACTACTGTGGCCTGGGATACCACTAGACTAGACATATATATTGAACAGTTGAGTGATTTCTGGACTGTGCTTTAAAAAACATAGAAATTTTAAGGAGTGTTAATAAGTATTTTGGGAATAACGTAGTTCTTCGGAAGTCAGATTGTGAAATATTACAGGCTAAATTTCTCTGAATAATCCAGAGTAGCATTAGCAATGTGAGACTTCCTAAGGTTAAAAAAAAAGAATTAAGTGTTTAACAGTATTTCCCAAACTCTTTATATATTATTTAAAAATTTATTGAAATATTGTTGATTTAAAATGTGTTTAATTTCCACTGTAGAGCAATAGTTTATATATTATATATATATATATATACATATATACTTTTTCACAGCTTTTGTCTTTACCACAGAATATTTACTATATTTCACTGTGCTATATGATAGGACCTTGTTGTTTATCCATCCTATGTATACTAGTCTGCATCTTCTAATCCCAAACTCCCAACTGTATTTCAATACTTTTATATTTAAATAGAAGTGTTTAAAAGTTTAGAGCTTTGTAAGTTACTTAAAGGCAAGCACTCTTTAACAACTATTAGGTCAGAAAATATGATTTCCTATTGGCTCAGGTGGTAAAGAATCCACCTGCAATGCAGGAGATGGGAGTTCAATCCCTGGGTTGGGAAGATCCCCTGGAGAAAGGAATGTCTACCCACTCCAGTATTCTTGCCTGGAGAATTCCATTGACAGAGAAGCCTGGTGGGCTACAGTTCATGGGGTCACAAAGAGACACAACTGAGTCAATAACACTTTTCTGGTTAGAAAATAGAAGTTCTGCATATGCATTCTACTATCTCCTTCTGATTACATCCCGGCTTTTACGATAAGCACTATAATGTTATGCAAAATAATTATTCCATAGCTTTCCTTCTTTTTAATTAATATTTTTTAATCCATCTGTGCCCTCTTGTTCTCTTTTATTGCTTAAGTTACTACTTCTTTGTCTAAGAAGCTAATTTTTGTGTGAAATTTCCCACAATCTGGGTTTTGCTGGTTGGACTTGATGTTACAATTTTATACGTGTCTGTCACTTGTAATTTTTTTCATTGATAATCATTAATTAGATAGAGTTAAGGTGTAATTAGATTTAATGTCAATGTTTTGGAAAGGTTACTTCATAGATAACACATTTACTTCAATTGGGAAGAATGTAGTATTTGTCTTGCATGTTGCAATGTCTGCTTCACATGAGGTTCAGTGGTAAAGAATCCACTTGCCAATTCAGGAGACATAGGTTCAATCCCTGGGTTGGGAAGATACCCTGGAGAAGAAAATGATAACCCACTTCTTGCCTGGGAAATCCCTTGAACAGAGGAGCCTGGTAGGCTACAACACATGTTGTCACAAAGAGTTGGACACCACTGATCACACACATGCACGCATGTTGTGATACTAGCCATCATGAATTTTCTATTCTTTAGAGATTTGAATGAATGGATTTGCTCTCATTCTAAAATTTCTTCTTCATAAAACTATAATATATTTTTAAAAAAATATAATTTATTTCATCCATGTCTTAGTTACCAGGACACATAGTTAAGAGGAAAGGCAGAATAGAGTCTCTCAACTCTTTATCGACTGTTACAGAGTAAATTTTCTAGAATCTGTAAAAGACAAATAAATTAGTTTTCTTTAGTTAAAAATGAAAATCAGTTTCATTTTGAACTGGTGAAATTAAATATATTTGATTTGGTTTGATGTATTGTACTTACTGGGCTTCCCTGGTGGCTCAGATGGGAAAGAATCTGCCTGCAAAGCAGACATGGGTTCAGTTCTTGGCTTGGGAAGATCTTCTGGAAAAGAGGATGAATACTCACGCCAATGTTCTTGCCTGGAAAATTCCATGAAAAGAGGAGAATGGTCTGCTACAGCCCGGTCTGTTAGTTGACTGAGCAACTAGCACTTCTACTTCCACTTCCATTGTATTTATTATTCTCACTGATGTCAAAAATTTTCTATCTTTGGTTGTTTTGCATTTAAACTGGAATCAGATAGAAACAGGTATTTCGCTCAATTATGTCTTTTAGTGGGAAATTGTATTCCAAGACCTCAATCTGGTTATTATGAGTGGTCATTGTTTTTAAGAAATATGAATACAAGTCCCCATGAATTCTTACTGAGAGATCTTTTCCTACTTTAATCTCTGTATAAATGCTAAATGAATTATTTTGTACTTTGTACTACACAGACACAAGCAGAGACATCACTTCACCAACAAAGATCTGTATAGTCAAAGCTATGGTCTTTCCAATAGTCATGTACGGATGTGAGACTTGGACCATGAAGAAGGCTGAGTGCTAAAGAACTGATGCTTTCAGATTGTTGTGTTGGAGAAGACTCTCAAGAGTCCCTTGGACTACAGGGAGCTCACACTAGTCAATCCTAAGGGAAATCAACCCTGAATATTCATTGGAAGGATTTATGCTAAAGCTGAAGCTCCAATCTTTTGGCCACCTGATATGAAGAGCCAACTCATTGGAAAAGACCCTGATGCTGGGAAGGATTGAGGACAGGAGGAAAAGGGAACAACAGAGGATGAGATGGCATTACCAACTCAATAGACATGAGTTTGAGCAAACTATGGGAGATAGTGAAGGAGAGGGAAGCCTGGTGTGCTTCCCCTAGTTAGTAACTGAACAACACAGACACAAGTAATAGAACAAAGACTATTCTTCTTTTAACCTATGTTCACTTATTTGGGTGACTTAATTATAAAATTAGTTGACATTGAAACATGTAGAATATCATGTAAGAAACGAGTTGCCAGTCCAGGTTCGATGTGCGATACTGGATGCTTGGGGCTGGTGCACTGGGTCGACCCAGAGGGATGGTGTGGGGAGGGAGGAGGGAGGAGGGTTCAGGATGGGGAACACATGTATGCCTGTGGTGGATTAATTTTGATATTTGGCAAAACTAATACAATTATGTAAAGTTTAAAAATAAAATAAAATTAAAAAAAAAAAAAGAAAAGTACCTGTATGATCAGGCCTGCACACTGGCACTTCTATTGCCATGAAAAAAGAAAACTATGCATGACCTAGCCAGCTGGTCTCGGCAGGAGGATGAAAGACACATGGAGCAGAGCCAAGTTAATCCAACCAAGCCCAGCCATGATTTGCAGAACTGCCAGCCATTCTCACCCTCGATCAGTCAACATCCCTTGTCAAGCTACAGATATGGGAGAAAAATACTCTTTGTGGTTTTGTGTTTGTTTGTAATGTAGCAGTGGATAACTGACTTAATCTACACAAACAACTTTTGATTTGATGACTACTGTAGTCAAAATCCTTATGTTTACACCTAATTAAAAGATAACCCAAACACTTAAAAAAAAATTAGTTGAAATTATTTGAGGATATATAGTGTTCATTCATGGAGAAGGCAATGGCAACTCATTCCAGCACTCTTGCCTGGAAAATCCCATGGATGGAGGTTCCCCTGGTACGTTACGGTCCATGGGGCTGCTAGGAGTCAGACACGACTGAAGTGACTTAGCAGCAGCAGCAGCAGCAGTGTTCATTCATAAATACACCAAACACACGTTGAGTCTTTACTCTGAGTTAAGACACTTTCAAAGTGATTCTATTGATGTGTTTGCTTATATCAGTATCTCTAATCCTTATTATTAGGATTTGTTACTGTTGTTTAGTAGCTAAGTCATGTCTGACTCTTTGTGACCCCATGGGCTGCAGCACTCCAGACTTCTCTGTCCTCCAGGATGTTATCAGGATAGAACATAATATCTGTTAATTATTAGTTCTATGATTGGTTCTATTCTAGGAAATTTCGTGTCTTTTAAATTTAGTATTTATAGCAGCTCAATAGAGATGCAGTATTATTTACTATCTAATTTAAGGAATTAGAAGCTTATGAAGCCAATAAATCTTACTGGTTGGAAGAACACAGATAGCATACAAACCCAGGCTTTCTAGCAATGATATGCATGTTCATACTTTAACTCTCTTGCTGCAGTATAACATTTTTTTCTCTGCCTTTATTTTGTCATGGTAGTTATCATTAATTCTTCAGACAAGGAAAAGTGCTTATGATCAGTATTAGTTAGCTATTACTGTGATAATGTAGAATAACAAAATAATCCCAATATCTCAGTGACTATTAAGAACACACATTTACTTTTTGTTCTTGTGTTTATAGGTTGTCCAGAGGTCGCTCCCATCCATACTGCATGTTGAGTTCTTTACCAAAATATATCTCTCATTTCAAAGTCAGGTTTAGGAACTTGAGGCTACCTAGGCCAAATGGAGTGGACAACGGCAGGGTAGGATGGGTATACATATCCAAATATATACTACATATATATATTTAAATCTAGATACATTTATTTATATTACATTTAATATGTAATATATATCACAAATTATAATGATATATAATACATTATACATATATATATATATATAAAATCCTGTAAGTTCTACACATATATTAATTGAATATTTAGCATTCACTAAGAATAATGCCAAGACATTTAAATAGAAATTCTCATAACAAACTCATACAGTGGAAAATAATCTTTATCCTTCTTTCTGTCATTCTTTCTTCTTCTTTTCTTTCTTTCTTAATAAAAGGGAATTGAGGTTCAGAGGTATTACATAGCTTCCTCAAGTTCATGTGATTACTGAATAATAAGCTGGGATATGAATACAGTAAAGATGGAGAACTTGATAACACAGAAGACAAGGAGGAATAATTACAGAAGCAGAGTACTTCAGTGAGCGGAAAGGAATAAATCCAGTCTCTTGAACTACAAGGAGATCAAACCAGTTAGTCCTAAAGGAAATCAACTCTGAATATTCTTTAGAAGAACAGATGCTGAAGCTGAAGTTGTAATACTTTGGCCACCTGATTTAAATGGCCAACTCATTGGAAAAGACTCTGAAGCTGGGGAAGACTGAAGGCAAAAGAAGAAGGAGGTAGCAGACGAAGAGATGGTTAGATAGTATCACCAACTTAATGGCCATGAATCTGAGCAAACTCTGGAAGATAGTGAAGGACAGAGAAGCATGGTGAGCGGCAGTCCATGGAGTCACAGAGTTGGACACTACTTGACAACTGAACAACAGTAAAAAATAAAGGGACTCAATTTAGACATGAACACAGGCAGTTTATATTTTTAAAAATGAAGTGAAGAAAGAGCCTACATATGTGCAGATGCAGGTAAGTTGTAACATTTAATGTGAAATTTCTCTGATTGCTCCTATTAAGCAAGCTCATCAACTAAGTGAAGAGCTGGGGAAGGAGGTGGGACTTTAAAGAGAGAATTAAATGCAAAATTATTTAGCAAGGTAAAGACTAAATTAACTTTAAAAAATCAGGTTTGTAAGGCAGGACTAAGAGCTTGCCATCGTGTGTTTTCACCTGTCATACTCAACACAGGTAAAAGTATAGAGTAGGTAGGATATTAGATTTCAACAGCATTTTGTTTTTGCCTAGAGAGTGAAATAAGGAGAAAATCACAAAGAAAGAGAAAAAAAAATGTGAGTAAAGGAAATATCATTGGTGACTGCTCTTAGAGTCAAAGCTAGGTAAGAAGAAAAGAAAAAAAATTATTAATCATGGAATTTAAACCAAGTAGGAATAGAAAAAAGCATAAGCTTTCAGAGTCAGAGAAATATGAATGGACAAATGCACTGGAGTTCTTGATGAGTTAGAGGAATTTGGGAGCTGAGAGGAACAGACAAAGAAAGTGAAATTATTAGGATAGGGTGTGGGAGGCTAACATGCTAGAAACTGAGATGATGGAGGATGCACTGCTAGGCACTTTGGATTAGGATGTACTCAGACTTCTTTTCCATGGATCTTATGCCAACTTTTCTGAAATACCCTATTTAATTCTCTTTTTTATCTCCCAGTCTGATCATATATCTCCTCAATGCACAGTTCAAGTTTTCCTCTACCAATCCATTAATTATAACATATTCTGCAGTGATTCTTATCTGCCTAAAAGCATTTTTGCAATGAAAGTTGTTGCCACACAATGCAGTCCTATAATAAATAAACTGTTATGTCCGGATTTTCTTTGGTAGTTGTATGATTGCAATATTATTTCTTTATGTATGTATCTCCATCACTCTTACAGAATATTTAATGAAGTCTTGTCAAGGAATAAAATTAACCAACGATAAACTATCCTGATTCCATATGTCTCATTTAATAAAGTGTCTTTTGCAAAGCCATATCTTGTGGCCATTTATTAGGTATATGATCCTAGATTTATTTCTGAACTTCTGTAAGACTAAGGACACAGTTCACATAAGATAATTGGTAGTTAACTAGATATAATATATGGCAACAGTGAACACCCTAAATAAGTTTCACTGGGCCTAAGAGAAGCAATGCATGTATTAGTAAGAGAAAAGAAGAATCATTTATGTCTTACTCTATTTTAACATAGAAGAAGATCTTAAAGCCAATCAATCATTCTTACTTGAAAGTTATGTTATACCCAATAATGAATAGCTTTTCAAAGCAACCATTGAGCATGGTGCACATTTGTTTCTCATAATACATAAGATGAAATTTCTAAATGTCTCTATTGGTCCTGATCATTACACAGGGTATCATTAAAGCTATAAAATGTTAACCTACTGTGTAATCATATTCAGATGCATTCCATCATACACTTCACAGAATGTTGAAGATAAATTTAGCAAAAGGTAGGAATTTGTGATTTTAAATCACTAAACACTAAAATAAAGCACCTTGATCTTCTAAAATTGAAAGCCTAGTATAACTAAATCACATATGTAATATTTTTATGATATTACGACTTGAATAATCAATATTACATTGGTATAGTCATTCTGGTGTGTCTGACTCTTTGTGACCCCATGGACTATAGCTTGCCAGGCTCCTCTGTCCAGCGGTATTCTCCAGGGAAGAATACTGGAGGAGATTGCCATGCCCCCCTCCAAGGGATCTTCCTAACCCAGGGATTGAACTCAGGTTTCCCACATTGCAGGCAGATTCTTTACCATCTGAGCCTCCAGGAGAAGCCACAATATATAACACGTTCTGTCAAAACCCTGGGTCAATAGCAATAATATCAATGTAGTATCAATCAGGACCAATAGAGACACTAAGGAATTTCATCTTATGTATTATGAGAAACAAATGTGCAGACTAAAAACATCACCAAGGTCAGTGATTGCTTCGAAAAGCTATTCATTACTGGGCATAGCATAACTTTCAAGTAAGAATTGCTGATTAGCTTTAAGATCTTCCTCTATGTAAAAAGAGAGTAAGACATAAATGATTCTTATTTTCTCTTGTTAATGCATGCGTTACTTCTCTTAGGCCCAATGAAAGTTATTTAAGGCATTCATTATCTTTATTAACATTTGACAGATGTCCATCATATGAGACAAATATTTATTCCCCTGAAGTCTCAACGGGGCTTTCTGGGATGTAGGTGTTTTATTGAATTATTGATAATAAGTCAATAATTCTGACCTGGAAAGTTAATTTATTTAAGAATACTATAGTGGTTATTCCAATACTCAGCACTTTGCTCCTTAAACAAGATATCTGAGGAATTTTGCTCTTGCATTTTCCATTCTGCAATTCTCCCACTAATATGGACATTAGCAATCAATGCTAAGACCGTCTTGCTTAAATTGTTTTAAAATACTAACTGTGGTAAAATATGATTCTATCTTCTAGGCCTGGATTATGTGTCCTTACCCCCTGAGTTTCCACTTTCTTAACCTTATTTCATAGCTGTACAGTATCTTTTACCTTCCAAATTCCCAAACTATAATTTTCAGTTTATTCTTGCTTGTCAATTTCTACAGACTAAAGTGATTAAAAATAAAATATGCAATGACTCATGAACGCAAAATACTTGATATTCAAGGGGAAAAGAGTTAAACACAAGTAGCATGTATTCAATTCACAGTTGCTATTGTTCAGTTGGTAAGTTGCATATGACTCTTTGAGACCCCCATAAACTATTGCACACCAGACTTTCTCGTCCTTCACTATCTCCTGGAGTTTTCTGATTCATGTCCACTGAGTCAATGATGCTATCTAACCATCTCATCCTCTGATACCCTCTTATCCTTTTGCCTTCGATCTTTCCAAGTGTCAAGGGTTTTTTCTAATGAGTCAGCTCTTCACAAGTGGCCAAAGTATTGGAGCTTTAGCTTCACCATCAGTCTTTCCAATGAATATTCAGAGTTGATTTCCATTAAGATTGGTCTAATCTTCTTGCAGTCCCATAGAAGGAAGAAATTTAATAACTGTCTAGTTAATAGCCAATGACTGAAGTAAGACTTCTTACCAAAATGGCTTATAGCAAAACAAATGAAATTAGAAGTGTCCTTAATATGGCATTGCTGGGAGAGTAAAACCTTGTGGATCTTGTTGGGTTTCTTTCTTTTATTTGAAAGGGTAAAACATTAATTTTAAGTGTCCCATATAGAATTTGGTAAGTATATTTCAATACCAGAAATAAGCACTAAAATAGTATACTAAGAGATATGGTCATGTCAGTAAAAAAATTAAAATGAAATTTGGAAAGTTCAAATAACCCAAAATAACTCACTACCCCTGACATCCACAAAGGAAAATAAAGAGAATATTGGCAAAGCAATTTGAAAGAATTAATCGTTCAAGTTTAATCAGATTGTCTCTAAGTGTTGGCACATATGCTGATGGTTTCTGCTATGGGCTGAATGTTCAGTGTCCTACCCCTCCCCCACAAATTCACATGTTGAAGACTTGATGCCAAATTTTTCTCTAGAAAAATACATTTATTATAAAGAATTGGCTCCTGCAATTGTAGGGGCAGGAAATTCCTAAATTTTTAGGGAAGGCCACAAAGCTGAAAATTCTGAAAATAATTGTAGTCTTAAACCTGAAGACAGTTTGGAGTCAGATTTCTTGCCTTCTTGGGGACCTCAATCTTTTCTAGTAAGGAGTTCAACTGATAATACACATTGTGGAGGTTAATTTGCTTCACTAAAATTCTACTGTTTTGAATGTTATCACATCCAAAAAAATGCCTTTTCAGCAACATCCAGACTGGTGTTCTACCAAACAAATGGGTACCATAGCCTGGCCAGGTTGAAATATAAAATTAGCCATTATAATAAGAAATATTCTTAGATATTTTTTAAATTGAATTTTAGATTCAGCATTTTTGATGTTAGTGTAATTGGGTTAAGCTCCATATATAATAATGTATGGATATGGAATGGGACAGTATTGAAATAAATCTTTGATGAAATCATATACGTTTCTCTTGGATTAATGTATAACTCATATTTGATATTGGGGTTAAATGTAAACAACAGCTCTGCATTACAGCTCATGAGCTGATAATATAGACAGAGAGCATAGTTGATTTGAAGTATACTCTGTTGCTATCTAGCTGTTGTTTATATAAGCATCTTTATCTGATATAAACTTGTTATTGGAAAAATCCATAGTTCCCCACAAATGCAATACTTGCTACTCTTCATTGATCAGTGAGGGAACTGAACACTTAGATAATGTTTTCAAGGCTATATAATCATGATGTTTGTGTGATATTTTCCATAAACTCAAAACTAGATTCAATTCCAAAGGTCATTGTGAAAACCGTATTCTAATCAGATGGTTTGGGGAAATATAATTTGAAGAACTAAGAAAACACATTGTTAATGAACTATATGAGATAGTATTATGGATATTCTCTTTTTACACTCTAGCCTTTAATGTCTATATGTTGAGCCCCAATTAGAATGATCATGGAAACACGAAAGCACAAATCCTTGGTATTCTAAAGTATTGAAAGCAAATCTCTTAGTGTTTTTATCCTCTCTCACCTATAAATTACTTTTCTTACTTCTTTTCCACTTATATTTGTGAAACAATGTCCTTAATACACTGTTTGTTCGATGGATGTTTATCACTGTGCAAAATAACTTGATAATTATTGTATTGTTAGATGACTTTGCTGTAGTTTTGCTTTTAATTGAGATGCAGATGTTAAGCCTATGAAGGCAATAATGTTTCCATTACATTCCAAGAATGAGAAAAATAAGAACTTGTCATATATAAAAAAAAAAAAAAGAACTTGTCATATAATGTTGCATATAAAGAAAACTAAGATTATCTGTAAAAGACTAATGTGTGTATGCATATAGACATATATGTGTGTACACATGTATGTGTGTGCATATATATATATGTATATATACACACATATATTTAAATAGCTATTTTGGCATTTTACACTATGATGGCTCTTAAAATTTCTGTGACAAGAGTTCTTAGAGGCTACATTAGAAGTTCCTCTATGTACTTTTTTATTCTTGCTTATGTTATGAAGATTCATCAATACTACTATATACATTTTTGTGAAATATAATTTGCTTCCTGAATTTATCCCTCAATCTTTTAAGTACATTTAAGTACATGAATAAAAGATTGGATTCAAACTCTTATTTTAGCTTCTGATATAGCAATATCTTCTGAAAAGACTTTGTCCAAGTTTGCGTTGGTGCATCTTAGTAGTTTTCACTTTGATCTACCTAGGCTTTTAGCCTCTATTTCTTACCGAGAGTCTTTTCTAACCTGTGAAATTGACACATATGTTAGAAACCACATTAGCATGCAAAACTGTGAACTCAGACATTAAAACAGTTAACCCTCATGGAGCTATCATTGACCTGTTAAGTATATTTGTTGGGTGGATAAATCTTCCTCCTTCCATGCTCCAGACATGGGTTCCATGCCCCAGACATGGGTTCCATGCCATCTCTAAGACCAACAGCTATCTCATCCCAACCTTTGGAAAGAGACTGTGTTTACCAAACCTCCCCATCCAGGAATTCACTGACCATCGTGTGAAGACCTATACCACCTTTTCCTTGTAGGCAACCTATGCTCCAGCTGTAGCCACTACACATTTCTTATACAAGAAAAAATAAAGCAAGCTTGTTCAAAAATAATAAAACATCACTCCCCATTTGTCACTATGCTAACTCTAGAGAAGTGGGTTAAGATGAGTTAACATTATGTTATTATTGTTGAATGTTAAATGGGTGTTGTCTTCAATATTCTGTAATAATCTATATGGTAAAATAATCTGAAAAAGAATGGATATATGTATAACTGAATCACTTTTCTGTGCACCTGAAACTAATACAATATTGTAAATCAACTATAATCCAATATAAAAATAAAAAATAAAAAAGTCATGTCATAAACAAAAAAAATCAAAACATTTTAAAAATGAGTGTGGCATTTTGTTCACCATATTTAGACAGGGATATGATGCAAAAATGACAAAAATATAAAATAAATTGTTTATACATAAAACCAATGAATGCTTGGCAGACTAGTAAGTTTAAGCTACTGGAGATAGAAATTAAAGTTTTAAATCATGGTGAGTGGAATCTAATTTATTGTAAAACAATAATCAAAATTGGATTTCTGGGCCTCTAGGACTGATCTCAAATTTGCTGTCATCTCCAACACTGTTTAACCATATTTTTAATGTGTTTAGGCAGTGAAACTTGGCAAAAAATTGAGAGTAGGTGTGCTTAATTTTAAGGAACTATATGACAGTATACCAATAATTTTAGTTCCAATAAACAGAATTTAAATATGAAATAATGGACTTTTTATTCTGTGGATATTAATCTTTTTTCAAATGAGTTAATTTTAGGGAAATTTTTTAATATATCTGTTAATCTTCTGGATGTTATCTACAGCATTTTATATATAATAAGAATTTTGATAGTAATATAAAACCCCACACATTAGAAATCTTTTAAATATAGACTGTTAATGCTAGATTCCAAAATAATAGGAATTGTACTTTTCCAGGTATTCCCTTGCTTATAAGAGACTTCTATCATACAGAAATCTCTAACAAAACACAATTTTGATGTATGTAAAATATCTTTATTCTTCCCCCATCTCCATTGCTGCTCACACATATGATACAGGTTTGCAGAGAAATTACTATATACCATTTCTAATTTGGGTAGCTCAGATGGTAAGGAAACTGCTTGCAATGAAGGAGGTCTGGGTTTGATCCTTGAGTCAGGAAGATCCCCTAGCAAAGGGAATGGCAATCCACTCCAGTATTCTTGCCTGGAGAATCCCATGCACAGAGAAGCTTGGTGAGTCCATGAGGTTGCAAAGAGTCGAACATGAATGAGTGACTATCATTTGAAAAGACCCTGATGCTGGGAAAGATTGAGGGTGGGAGGAGAAGGGGACGACAGAGGATGAGATGACTGGAGGGCATCACCGACTCAATAGACATGGGTTTGGGTGGACTCCGGGAGTTGGTGATGGACAGGGAGGCCTGGAGTGATGCAGTACATGGGGTTGCAAAGAGTCGGACATAACTGAGAGAGTGAACTGAACTGAACTGAGCAGGAATTTGTTTGTATTGCTTTTTTTGTAAAATAAATTTCCTTATTTAAATTTAAGATAGATTCTCTCTTAAAGCCTCAAACATCCATTTAACTAAAATGTGCATCTTAATAACTTATATTTCTGATGTACAGGACTGAACTTAAAACCATAGGCTGTAATCAAAGTCTTCTGAGAATTCAAATTGAGTATTTTTATCCTTACACTGATGAAATAATTCCATAATATCTATATCTAATTAAACATTTGCCATGAAGATGCCTTTCCTATGAATAAGATGCAAAGATTATTTCAAACATAGATTCCAGTTTAAAAATGAAATATTTGCACAATAAATGTAGATTCTTATTTATACATAATTCATAACCATTAATTTTTAAGGTTGTCATAATTAGAGCAACAGTGGAGACAATATATATTACATAAGCTTATTACCGTGTGGCAGGCAGTGGGTTACATGTTTTACATCTTTATCTTTTAAACCCTACATTTTCCTCTGAGTAAATTCCTATCATTCTCATTTTACAGATGAGGAAATTAGAATTCAGAGTTCAGTTGAGCTTGCTAGTCACTTCAGTCAAGTCTGACTCTTTGTGACTCCATGGACTATAGCCCACCAGGCTCCTCTGTCCATGGGATTCTACAGGCAAGAATACTAGAATGGGTTGCCATACCCTTCTCAACTCAACATGGTTACAAATCAATAAATGATAGAGCTAAAATTTGAACCAGTGTTTAAATTGTCAAAACTTATGTGCTCAAGTTCTACTGCCTTCCTGTTAGAAATCTTTATGGAAGCCAATAGCTTAAAAATACGATGAAATAAAATACATTTTAGAATATGGTAGATAAAGAGAGAAAACAAAAGGATAAAACATCAGGCAGGTTGGTAAAATTTGGTTGGGTAAGCTGTTGAGGTGGAGAAGGAAGTGGCAACCCACTCCATTGTTCTTGCCTGGAGAATCCCAGGGACAGGGGAGCCTGGTGGGCTTCCGTCTATGGGGTCGCACAGAGTCAGACACGACTGAAGGGACTTAGCAGCAGCGGCAGCAAGCTCTTGGGGAAGAAAGCTAACACTTATTGGCATCCTCTTACAGCACAGATGGTAGGGAGCCAATTCTAGTCATGTTGATTTGCTGGTTCAGTAATTTTCCTGGTGAATTAACTTGAAATAACTTCCTACACAGTCTTGAAAGAACCAATACCCGATTGTTTCTTGCAAAACACATAAGCTAAAAACATGCGATTTTAAATATTAAAGAAAATGACATATATAACAATAGTGTATTCAAAAACTCTTTAGAAAATTAATGGTATAGTGAATGCCTTTTAATTTTGATCTAGGCAACATAAATTAAATCATTACTAGGCTCATTTTATTTTTCTTTGATATTTTAGAATTACTTCTAAGCTGAAGAATATGTTATGTTTTCCTACATAGATTCAAAAATTAAAGATTATATTTCTCATGCATGACTAATACAAGTGCAGTATCTTTAAAGAAATCAAAAAAATAAAACTAAAAATGGCATGGCTTAGAGAAGAAATGTCAAGATGCCAAGGTACTGACAATAACAATACGGTAATAGAATGAGTGACATATACCATCCTCTTGGCAAGTGCAGTTATCTCAAATTGTCAAACTAACCAACTGAATTACTGTCCAGGCTCCCAGCGTATTATTTAACCCCTAGAAACCCCACAATAATTCTGTTTTCTGTTAAGTATTAGAAAAGAGTACCATGCAACTTTTGATAATGTGAGGAAACTGGACCCACACACATACACATAACCTTATGTATCTAGAATGGACTGAATTTGGATAGACCGAAGCCAATCAAAGGAGGGAATCTTAAATTCAATATGAAATCTCTAAAACAGGGAGAGAAGCAAGATGATGTTTCCTGATTTCTCCGTATTTTGAAGCAAACTCATATAAGGATATTGATAAAGAGGTGTCGGGAAGCATGTGCACCATCTCACTAGGGTCGGGGCTGGTACATTTGGAAAATTTTAATGTCGCACTGTTTGCTGGCATTTCTAGGTCACAAATTTCCTCCCCAGCCTGCTTCTGCAGGCATTCACACACACATACACTCTCTCTCTCTCTCTCTCTCTCTCTCTCTATATATATATATATATATATATATACAAAGAAAGAGAGAATGTTGGCAAAACTTTTTTTGGATAGAATTGGTCATTCAAGTGTGATCAGATTTTCTATAAAAATTGGCAGTTATGTGAATGCTTCCTGCTGTGGGCTGAAAGTTCATGTCCTAGTTCTCCCCCACAAATTCTCATGCTGAAGAAATGTGATCCTGTCTGGAGGTGTACCCTTAGAAGGTGATTAAGTTTATGGGAGGTCGTGAGGACAGAGTCTTCAGAATAGGATTACTTCCTGTATAGGATGAGGAAGAAATAAGAATCCTCTGTCTGTCTCATGTGAGGGTATAGCAAGAAGGCAGCCACATACAAGTCCAGCAGGCTCTTGTAGGCACAAAATCTGCTGAAACTTGAATCTTAGGCTTCCCAGCTTCCTGTGCCATGAAAAATAAGTGACTTTTAGTTTGGTTCAATTCAGTCACTCAGTCGTGTCCGACTCTTTGCAACCACATGAACAACAGCACTCCAGGCCTCCTTGTCCACCACCAACTCCAGGAGTTCACCCAAACCCATGTCCATTGTGTTGGTGATGCCATCCAACCATCTCATCCTCTGTCATCCCCTTCTCCTCCTGCCCTCAATCTTTCCAGCTTCAGGGTCTTTTCAAATGAGTCAGCTCTTCGCATGAGGTGGCCAAAGTACTGGAATTTCAGCTTCAACATCATTACCTCCAATGAATACCCAGGATTGATCTTTAGAATGGACTGGTTGGATCTCCTTGCAGTCCAAGGGACTCTCAAGAGTCTTCTCCAACACCACAGTTCAAAAGCATCAATTCTTCTGCACTCAGCTTTCTTTTCAGTCTAACTCTCACATCCATACATGACTACTGGAAAAACCATAGCCTTAACTAGATGGATCTTTATTGGCAAAGTAATGTCTCTGCTTTTTAATATGCTGTCTAATCTATGTTTATTTTGTTGTAGCAGCATCATATTATGGTTAGTTCTGTAAATAAGTCTCTCTATAAATAGATATGTAAATACCTTGAAATTGTAAACTACTAATATTTGGCTGAATGAAATTTTCTAGAAATATCCTTATATGTAGTCTATTAGATGACAAAAGACTGTACACATTTATGTAGTATTTAAAATTTCCCCAAATGCTTTTGTATATTTAACCTCATTTTGCACCTTCACACTATCATTGTGAAAATCTTTAATATATCTAATTTCCTGATAAAAACAACTGAGTCTAGAGAAGATAAGAAAGTTAGTAAAGTCATAAAGCAATTTACATTTGACATTTTTCACACGTTGAATATTCATATATACCTTTTCTACCTTGAGCCTGACTCCAAAATCACTGCAGATGGTGATTGCATCCATGAAATTAAAAGATGCTTATTCCTTGGAAGAAAAGTTATGACCAACCTAGATAGCATATTCAAAAAGAGAGACATTACTTTGCCAACAAAGGTCCGTCTAGTCAAGGTCCAGTGGTCATGTATGGATGTGAGAGTTGGACTGTGAAGAAAGATGAGGACCAAAGAATTGATGCTTTTGAACTGTGGTGTTGGAGAAGACTCTTGAGAGTCCCTTGGATTGCAAGGAGTTCCACCCAGTCCATTCTAAAGGAGATCAGTCCTGGGTGTTCTTTGGAAGGAATGATGCTAAAGCTGAAACTCCAGTATTTTGGCCACCTCACACAAAGGGTTGACTCATTAGAAAAGAATCTGATGCTTGGAAGGATTGGGGGCAGGGGGAGAAGGGGACAACAGAGGATGAGGTGGCTGGATGGCATCACGGACTCGATGGACGTGAGTTTGAGTGAATTCCTGGAGTTGGTGATGGACAGGCAGGCCTGGCGCAGTGCAGTTCATGGGGTCACAAAGAGTTGGACACGACTGAGTGACTGAACTGAACTGAATTGAAACATATCTTAAATATATTATTTTCCTTTTTTAGGTGCTGTAAAGGAAAGATAAGGCATCTCTGAAGAACACATTTAAATTATGAATTATGTATACTATACATAAAGCTACTGGAAGTGATGGAATTCCATTTGAGCTATTTCAAATCCTAAAAGATGATGCTGAGAAAGTGCTGTACTCAGTATGTCAGCAAATTTGAAAAAACTCAGCAAGGACCATAGGACTGGAAAAAGGTCCGTTTTCATTCCAATCCCAAAGAAAGGCAATGCCAAAGAATGCTTAAACTACCATGCAATTGCACTCATTTCATACACAAGTAAAGTAATTCTCAAAATTCTCCAAGCCAGGTTTCAGCAATATATGAACCATGAACTTCTAGATGTTCAAGCTGATTTTAGAAAAGGCAGAGAAACCAGGGTCAAATTGTCAACATCCACTGGATCATTGAAAAGGCAAGAGAGTTCCAGAAAATCATCTATTTCTGCTTTATTGAGTATGCCAAAACCTTTGACTGTGAGGATCACAATAAACTGGAAAATTCTAAAACAGTTGGGAATATCAGACCACCTGACCTGCCTCTTGAGAAACCTGTATGCAGGTCAAGAAGCAACAGTTAGAACTGGACATGGAACAACAGACTGGTGCCAAATAAGAAAAGGAGTGCATCAAGGCTGTATATTGTCACCCTGCTTATCAATAACCTCTGATATGCAGATGACACCACCCTTATGGCAGAAAGTGAAGAAGAACTAAAGAGCCTCTTGATGAAAGTGAAAGGAGAGATTGAAAAAGTTGGCTTAAAGCTCAACATTCAGAAAACTAAGATCATGGCGTCTGGTCCCATCACTTCATGGGAAATAGAAGGGGAAACAGTAGCTGACTTTATTTTTTTGGACTCCAAAATCACTGCAGATGGTAATTGCAGCCATGAAATTAAAAGATGCTTACTCCTTGGAAGCAAAGTGATGACCAAGCTAGACAGCATATTAAAAAGCAGTGAAATTACTTTGCCAAGAAAGATTTGTCTAGTCAAGGCTATGGTTTTTCCAATAGTCATGTATAGATGTGAGAGTTGGACTATAAAGAAAGCTGAGTGCCAAAGAATTGATGCTTTTGAACTGTGGTGTTGGAGAAGTTCAACACTGTGGTGTTGAGAGTCCCTTGTACTGCAAGGAGATCCAAGCAGTCCATCCTAAAGGAGATCAGTCCTGGGTGTTCATTGGAAGGACTGATGTTGAAGCTGAAACTCCAATATTTGGCCATCTGATGTGAAGAGATGACTCATTTGAAAAGACCCTGATGCTGGGAAAGATTGAGGGCATGTGGAGAAGGGGATGACAGAGGAAGAGATGGTTGTTTGGCATCATCGACTTAATGGGCATGAATTTGAGTGAACTCCAGGAGTTGGTGATGGACAGGAAGGCCTGCTGTGCTGCGATTCATGGGGTTGCAAAGAGTCGGAAATGACTGAGTGACTGAACTGAATGTATACTCTGGTCTCAAACTTTGGTTTGACTTCCCCTACCTTCAGTAATGTTAGTTTCGAGAATTTTTCTAGATGTGAGTGTAAGATAATGAAGAGGTCATTAAAACTGTACTGTCTACAGTACAGTTTTTACGGATCAGTAAATCCATAAATTTACTAGAAAAATTATGTGTCTGATATTTTTATCTAACTTGGTGTAATACATCTAGTTCCTATTTTGCCTAATGATGATTTACATTTCCAGTAAATTAACATCTACTTTTCTTCCCAGAATTGTGTCTAACATCCAAAGTTGGATGGCAAAGGGGGTTGGCAAAAGGGCTCCACCCAGTGCTCTGTAATCTGTTCTTGCTGGAATTCTCTGAGACATTCATGGCCCAGCCAGGTTTTGATCATTTGTCCATGCATATCACCAGTGTAGCCCTCTTCTCCATTTCTAATGACTTTTACTACTACTTGTGGATACATGGATATCATTCTGCTGTTTCCTTACCAACACACTGGGGTAAAGGAAATTTTAAGATATTATGTAAAAGTTTTGCTGCTGCTGCTGCTAAGTCGCTTCAGTCGTGTCCAACTCTGTGCGACCCCATAGACGGTAGCCCACCAGGCTCCCCTGTCCCTGGGATTCTCCAGGCAAGAACACTGGAGTGGGTTGCCATTTCCTTCTCCAATGTGTGAAAGTGAAAAGTGAAAGTGAAGCCACTCAGTCATGTCCGACTCTTAGCGACCCCATGGACTGCAGCCTACCAGGCTCCTCCGTCCATGTGATTTTCCAGGCAAGAGTACTGGAGTGGGGTGCCATCGCCTTTTCCGAAAGGTTCTGCTAGTTCCATGCTATACTCAGTGGCTTGAGAAACATTTTTTTCTTTTTTTCAAGGCCATATTGGAGAATGGAGAATTGGTGAAAACATCTCAGGGACACCTGCATTTCCACTCAGGAAAAAGGGACAGAGAAATATACTCTCTATCTGTAAATACTCTAAATTTATATGGCCTTTTTAATCTCTCTGTTTTATCCCTTCTTAAGAAGCAGTCCCCTTTGTCAGAGGCCCACTATATCTACTTATTTTTTTGTTTCTGTCCTAACTTTCCTCTTTGACAGCCTAGCAAACAATGATCAAGTGTATAAGGTTCAGAAGTTTTCTCTTAATTGCTCACATAGTGTCTTACTTTTATATATTCTTCAGGCACAAGAGTCCTTTTAAGGTTTTTCTTGTGCTTGGACTTTTGGTATGTGAAAGCAAGAAAAAAAAATTTATTCTTTCTTGTAATATCATCTTTTTCCTGAGACAAAAGTAAACTAGTAATTTCCTAAAAAGATGGAATATACACAAGACAAAAATAATTTTATAAAATAATCACTACAACAAAATATATTGGTTAATATTTTTGAAAGTGAAAGTTGCTCCATTGTGCCTGACTCTTTGCAACTATATGGAATTCTCTAGGCCAGAATACCAGAGTGAGTAGCCTTTCCCTTCTCCAGGGGATTATTCCCAACCCAGGGATCGAACCCAGGTCTCCTGAATTGCAGGCAGATTCTTTACCAGCTGAGCCACAAGGGAAGCCCAAGAATACTGGAGTGGTTAGCCTATCCCTTCTCCAGTGGATCTTCCCGACCCAGGAATTTAACCGGGGTCTCCCGCATTACAGGTGGATTCTTTAACAATTTAGTTATCAGGGAAGCCCAATATTTTTGAAATATCATGTTGTTCCCTAAGACAAGCTGTTTATTTGAATTTAAACATATGTCTGATAATAAATTAGTGTATATGTGTGGGAGAAGGAAAGAATGACTCCAAAAATTTGGTACTCACTGTGAAGCAAAAGGGTAAGTTGTGATCCCTGATTGAAGGCTGCAGTTTTGAAATACTTGGAGCATTGAATCTCCCTTTACTTCTTTTGTCTTCACACTTTTAGTTAGTTACCAGAAAAGTAGTGCTGAGGTAGAATGCTGTTCCTCTTACCACGTAGAGTCCCATGAACAAGGATTGCAAAGTGTGGACCCAGAATGATGAGGAATCACATTGTTAATGAGGCCCTGAAGAAATGAAGACAATAAGCTTGAAGTGAAGCCTGTGTTGCTGCTGGTCATTACACAAGTGTGGAAAGCTAGCCCTACAGCCATACTGTCAAACTCCATGGTGGCAGTGGTTCAATTGCTAATTGTGTCCGACTCTTGCATCCCCATGAAATGTAACCTGTCAGGCTCCTCTGTCCATAGGATTTCCCAGGCAAGAATACAAGAGTGGGTAGCCATTTCCTTCTCTAGGATATCTTCACAACCCAGGGATAGAACCCAGGTCTTCTGCACTGCAGGCAGATGCTTTATAATCTGAGCCACCAGAGAAGCACTTAGATGTTCAATATCTGGTTTAAAAAAAAGAAGAAAAAAGAGACTATGAAATAAATTCAGTGCTGACATAAAAGTTCTAATATAGTATACTCAGGAAGAATGATGGTAAAGTCTTTGAAAATTAAAAAAGGAAGTCACAAGAGAAAGCTCAATTAAGTTTGGCTTTGAAATTAATATAAGTCTATCAGAAGAACATTTCAAAAAGACTTTCAGTCTTTGGTAGTAGAATGTGCAAAGACTGATTTTTTTTTTTTTACTTTATATATTCAATAAGCTTAAAATGACATCTACATTGAAAGATTGTCTTAGCATTAAATTTAATTCTTTATGTGAAGAGACCTTATAAATTATAAAGCACTGTACTTAAGGTATTATTAATTCTTTGGCTTTTTAATTAAGTTTTCAATATTTTTCAAGTTTTCTGTCTCAGATTTTGATGATCTGTATCACTTCGATGTGATTCACTTAGAACTTATTTTATTTCTATGTAAAGTTATAAAAGATGATGTCAAAAAAATTAAAATTTTTCATTCTACCAATCAAAATATGGTAACAATTAAATGTTCTGTTTATAGAAATGTTTTGATAGACTAAAATTTATATATAAAATATCATGTTTCAACACTTTAAAATATAATTATTTTTCTTTTTTTTGGCAATACTGTGTGGCATGTGGGATCTTAGTTCTTTGACCAGGGATTGAATCTGTGATCTCTGCTTTGGAAGTATGGAGTCTCAACCACTGGACCTCTGGGGAATTCCTTAAAGCATAATTCTTTATAAAAATTGAAAGTTAGGATACTCTACTATTTAAAGGTAATGATGTATTTATATTTGTATTACATATTCATTCATTACCAAATAAAGTAGAGCTGGACATTTTAAATTCCTATTTTTCTAGGCTGTTATAAATTGACTAGATAATGAATCCAGAGGTTATCTTATTCAATTTTCTTCTCAATTAAGGAGTCCATCATTTGTATATATGGTCAGAATACAATTATTCATCTTCCACTTAAAATATACAATAAATTGTCTGTGGTGATAATGACATTGTGGTATTTTTCTTCATCAAAAGTGAATAAAAGACTACATTTTCAATGTTTTTCAAGTTACATTTACTATATTACTGAAGAAATTACTGAAATCTGTTGTTTTTGTACAGATATCAGGGCCACTCTGAAAGTACCAATAATGGCAAATGGATGGGGAACAATGGAAACAGTGAGAGACTTTATTCTCTTGGGCTCCAAAATCACTGCAGATGGTGACTGCAGCCATGAAATTAAAGATGTTTGCTCCTTGGAAGCAAAGCTAAGACAAACCTAGGCAGCATAATAAAAAGCAGAGATGTTACCTTGCCAACAAAGATCTGTATAATCAAAGCTATGGTTTCTCCATTAGTCATGAATGGATGTGAGAGTTGGACTATGAATAAAACTGAGCACTGAAGAATTTACACTTTTGAACTGTGGTTTTGGAGAAGACTCTTGAGAGTCTTGGATTGCAAGGAGATCAAATCAGTCAATCCTAAAGGAAATCAACCCTGATTATTCATTGGAAGGACTGATGCTGAAGCTGAAACTCCAATATTTTGGCCACATGATGTAAAGAGTTGACTCATTAGGAAAGACCATGATGCTGGGAAAAATTGAAGGCAAGAGAAGTGTATGACAGAGGGCAAGATGGTTGGATGGCAGCACCAACTCAATGAACATGAGTTTGAACAAGCTCTGGGAGATAGTGAAGGACAGGGAAGCCTGGCATGCTGCAGTCCATGGGGTTGCAAAGAGTCAGACATGACTGAATGACTGAACAAGAACAACTGACAGTGCATAATTTTTTCCATTTAAAATTTTTGGAACTGATCAGTCACAATTATATATTTAGCATATGATATGTCATTTACCATTAAGTGCTTTTTTTTTTCCTAAGGAAGAAAAATTATAATTAGGGTGAATCTTAATACAGTGGTAAGGAGCATGGAGTCTGCTGATAATTTGCCTACAAATTTTTGAGAATGTGTACTGTAAAATATTTAACAAAGAGAAACCTCAATTAAATAGAGATGAGAGGCCAGAGAATGAGCACTCAAGCTTTGTAACAGTAGCAGAGTCCAACAAAAAAAGAGAAACTTCTATTCTTTCTTGCAAGGACAACCAGGAAAAGCCATAGACTCTAAGGGAGGGTCATACTCTACTCTAGAATTAGTTAATATGGCAGAGCATCTTCTTCACACTCTTAATGAGTCACCTAAAAGGAAGACAGCCAAGATTCTTAATCTTCAACCCCAGCAAATAAAGACTCCTAAACAAAACTAAAATCTTTTAGTCTCTGCAGTTGTTGCAAAGAGCCAGGGCATTGGAGAAGAGATTCCTACACATGTAAGCCCTTAAGTCTCCTTCGGTCCTCTAACCAGCCTTTCTAACATCCTCCTCATTCTCAATAGTGGGACTCTGCTCTATATTGTCACCCTGCTTATTTAACTTATATGCAGAATACATCATGAGAAACTCTGGGCTGGAAGAAGCACAAGCTGGAATCAAGATTTCCAGGAGAAATATCAATAACCTCAGTATGAAGATGACACCACCCTTATGGCAGAAAGTGAAGAGGAACTAAAAAGCCTCTTGATGAAAGTGAAAGAGGAGAGTGAAAAAGTTGGCTTAAAGCTCAACATTCAGAAAACGAAGATCATGGCATCTGGTCCCATTACTTCATGGGAAATAGATGGGGAAACAGTGGAAACAGTGTCAGCCTTAATTTTTCTGGGTTTCAAAATCACTACAGATGGTGATTGCAGCCATGAAATTAAAAGACGCTTACTCCTTGGAAGGAAAGTTATGACCAAACTAGATAGCATATTCAAAAGCAGAGACATTACTTTGCCAACAAAGGTCCATCTAGTCAAGGCTATGGTTTTTCCTGTGGTCATGTATGGATGTGAGAGTTGGACTGTGAAGAAAGTTGAGCACTGAAGAATTGATGCTTTTGAACTGTGCTGTTGGAGAAGACTCTTGAGAGTCCCTTGCACTGCAAGGAGATCCAACCAGTCCATTCTGAAGGAGATCAGTCCTGGGTGTTCTTTGGAAGGAATGATGCTAAAGCTAAAACTCCAGTACTTTGGCCACATCATGTGAAGAGCTGACTCATTGGAAAAGACTCTGATGCTGGGAGGGATTGGGGGAAGGAGAGGAAGGGGACAACAGAGGATGAGATGGCTGGATGGCATCACTGACTCAATGGACATGAGTCTGAGTGAACTCCAGGAGTTGGTGATGGACAGGGAGGCCTGGCGTGCTGTGATTCATGGGGTCGCATAGAGTCGGACACGACTGAGCAACTGAACTGAACTGAACTGAAAGAGCTAGAGAAGCTCTTTCCAGTCTTTTCTCTTAACTGGCTTGAGAAAACCCTCTGGATTTGGGAGGAATTTCTCCCTGTCCTATTTGACACTGAAGTCATGCTCTTGGTGCTCAACCCCACTACTATAAAACAGCCCCTGCCCTTGAGTACTGAAACAGTTTAAATAGTGAGTCTTTCTAACTAATATCAAAAGATTCCTGTCTGTGAACCTATTCCCTTTTGTTCAGGCCCTTTGAGAGACACACAGTGCTCTTCCGAATTCTTCCACCCCCATCCATTTATTAGGTCAAAACATTTTAGAGAAATATCATGCTGGAATTTCTTTCTCCCAAAAGAGAAAAATAATTCTAGAATTTGTCAGTAGTCACTAAAATAGCTCCAGTGAATTAAATGGCCTTCAAAATTTGTCATTTTTTCTGTCTCTGATAGTGAGTGTATGTGTGTGTGTGTGCATACACAGTCATGTCTTGTCCAATTCTGCAACCCTGTGGACTACAGTCAGGTTCCTCTGTCTATGGAATTCTCTAGGCAAGAACAGTGAGTGTGTCACCATTTCCTTTTCCAGGGAATCTTCCCAACTGTGGGTTGGAACTGGGTCTCCCATATCTCCCATATTGGCAGGCAGATTGTTTGCTGCTGAATTACGGGGGAAGCCCAATTCTGGAACTACTGATCAATAGTACCTACTGAATCAGCGACCACCTTTCTTATGGGCAAATCTCCAACTGATGTCAGCAAAATTCACAAAGAACCTTCCATTAGATTCAAGTGAAAATCTATTCCTCAAAACCTCTTCCCAAAATTGATAATTTATCCAATGAATAAAGAAGGCCTTCAAGACACAAACTTAATAAAAGAAGACTGCATAAGTTCAGTACCTCATTATCTCTTTCCTCAGTCTTAGTAATTTCCTCTTTTATCAGTGAGAAAACCTAAGGATTGAGGATAGAATTTTATCCATGGCATCAGAGCAATAAATAGCACTGCTATTTCTCAACACCCTGTTCCTCATAACTTAACATATTGCTAATATCCATTCTTAACAAAAGTAGCTTATTTACTGTAATTGATTTATATAGCACAGTCTTTAGCATTCTGGTTGACAAATACCCTGTGTCTTCAGCTGGGACAAAACCAATTCACCTGGACAGTAAGCCTCATAAGAAATAAGAGAGTACTTATTTCTCACAAATCCTAAAAGCTGATCCAAATGATATAAAGTTCTGTTGCTGTTCTATCGTGTTGCAGTATGTGAATAATTTTCTTCAGGAAGCCTCATAAGAAATAAGAGAGTACTTATTTCTCACAAATCCTAAAAGCTGATCCAAATGATATAAAGTTCTGTTGCTGTTCTATCGTGTTGCAGTATGTGAATAATTTTCTTCTTTGCTCTTCTTCTCAAGCCTCCTCATAGGGGGCAAAAATCCACTTGATAAGATTTTAGACTTAAAGGGACCTAAGTATTCCCAAAAATAAAGGAAAGAAATTGTAGTTTAGTCAAACCCAAATTTGATATTTAGGGCGTCTGATATCAAAACAAGGGCTACACCAATATCCAAATAGATTTCATGGTGTTCCAAGTTTCCTAAAACCAAAAGTTGCTGTGAAAATCAACTGTGAGTTTTCTTAAGCTAAATAGTTATTGCCAAAACTGACTTCCAAATTTCTCTCATGTCCATGTCTCTGCATGTTTTGCCTAAACAATAGCAATTCTCATCCTATTTTATAGGAAAACATAGGCCTTCAAAGCCTAAAAAGGCAGGATGAAGAACCTACCTGCTCTTGGGCATCAAAGTTATCAGATTTCTGCTTAATTTATGTCCTGAAGTTTTAATTCCTTGCCCTAATATAACTGTGCCTTGACCATTCTTGCTATGGCATGATTTCCCTTTGCCTCTGTGGATTTTCTTTTTAGACCCACAGAGAAAAGAACAATGCAGTAGATTGCAGGAATACTTTTAATCTTAATTGTGGGGCTTTACCTCTTCCAGGTCATTCTAAGGGATTGTGTATCTGTTTCTTCAAATGTTAGTAGGTATTTACCAATCTCTAGTTTTTAAAATCTTGAGCTCTAAGGAGAGAGTCCCTTTGCTGAATTGATAAAATAGGATCTACTCTCTCACTTATGCTGTTTCTTAACTTCATTAAAGAAGAGGAAACAATTTCTGCCCCCTTCCTTGGGTTAAAGATGGGGACTTTTAGGGGCATGGGCCCTGAAACAGGGAAATGTATGTTCTCTGGCTTAGAGTTACTTAGGATCTAGTATGTAAGCAACATTTGGGACTTCTCTGGTGGCTCACATAGTAAAGTTCCCTGTGCCTCCAATACAGGGAACCAGTATTCTTGCCTGGAGAATCTCATAGTCAGAGGAGTCTGATGGGCTAGTCTATGCTGTTGCAAAGAGTCAGACATGACTGGGAGACTAAGCACAAGGTCTAGTATAAGGAAGCCTGGTTAACTCTGTCTGAAAGAGTCAATGAGAGAGAGAGAGAAAGCACTTTTACTAATGAGGAAGCAAAAATCCAGGTTTTCTCTGTACTACGTAGGCTAGCCCATGCTGGATGGAGCTGTCTGCAAGGGCATTCCATGTAGGAAAACTGCCTAAGGAATGAAATGGCCTGGCAGTAAAGGAAATCTCCAGAAACACAGGGACTGAAGAATAATAGAATGCAGTTAGTGGAGTGAATGTCATCAACCTCATGAGAATTGCAATTGATAGTTGTCAGTAAGAAAATCTAGGAGAAACTCACAGAGGCATCCTAGCTCAGTGCTTTCTAAATCATATTGTGCATATAAACCATCAGAAGATCTTATTAAAATGTAAGATTTGAATCAGTAAGCTGTAGCAAAATCCAAGATGAGGCTGATTAGAAGGCTGATAAAAGAAAGAGCTAGCTTTAAGTATCCACAACACGTAGCAGACATCCACACCAGATCCTGCTTCATAAAGCATATGCATCTCTTTCTGCTGTCCTCTATCCCCTGGTAAGAAATTCAAGTTGTTGAAAGATAGGAAAGAAAAATAGAGAGAAAAGATGACCATTGACAATATTTGTCTGCAGAGGAACCAGAGATGAAATTGCCAACATCTGTTGAATCATCAAAAATCAAGAGAGTTTCAGAAAAACATCAACTTTTGCTTTATTGACTATGCCAAAGCCTTTGACTGTGTGGATCACATCAAACTGTGGAAAATTCTTAAAGAGATGAGAATACCAGACCACCTGACCTGTCTCCTGAAAATCTGTATGCAGGTCAAGAAGCAAAAATTAGAGCTGGACATGGAAAAACAGACTGATTCCAAATCAGGAAAGGAGTACATCAAGGGTGTATATTGTCACCCTGGTTATTTAACTTATATGCAGAATACATCATGTGAAATGCTGGGCTGGATGAAGCACAAGCTGGAATCAAGACTGCTGGGAGAAATATCAATAACCTCTGATATGCAGATGACACCACCCTTATGGCAGAAAGCAAAGAACTAAAGAGCCTCTTGATGAAAGTGAAAGAGGAGAGTGAAAAAGTTGGTTTGAAACTCAGCATTCAGAAAACTAAGATCATGGTACCCAGTCCCATCACTTCATGGCAAATAGATGGGGAAACAATGGAAACAGTGAAAGACTTTATTTTGGGGGGCTCCAAAATCACTGCAGATGGTGACTGCAGCCATGAAATTAAAAGATACTTGCTTCTTGGAAGAAAGGCTATGACCAACATAGACAGACATTACTTTGCAAACAAATGACCATCTAGTCAAAGCTACAGTTTTTCCAGTATTACTGTATGGATTTGAGAGTTGGGCTATAAAGAAAGCTGAGCACTAAATAATTGATGCTTTTGAACTGTGGTGTTGGAGAAGACTCTTGAGAGTCCCTTGGATTGCAAGGAGATCCATCCAGTCAATCCTAAAGGAAATCAACCTTGAATATTCATTGGAAGAACTGATGTTAAAGCTGAAACTACAATACTGTGGCCACCCAATGCGAAGAACCAACTCACTGGAAAAGACCATGATGTTGGGAAAGATTGAAGGCGGGAGGAGAAGGGGACGACAGAAGATGAGATGGTTGGATGGCATCACAGATCCGATGGACATGAGTTTGAGTAGGCTCCAGGAATTTGATGGACAGGGAAGCCTGGAATGCTGCAGTCCATGAGGTCACAAAGAGCCAGACATGACTGAGCCACTGAACTGACTGATATTTTACTGAATACACAAAGAGACAAGGGCCAGCCCACATATAACAATTGACCTCTGACCCACAGCAGAAGCCCAGGAAACCAAAGCACAGTCTTTGCAGCAGTGCGTTCATATGCTCAGGACTTGGTTAGTGACTATAGACCTCGTTTTTTTGTTCCCATTTCTAGCCAGGACCAACCAGACAAAGCCACTTTTTTTTCTAAATCAATCACATAAGTTGATCTGTTTCTAGTTAGGCTGCCTCACACTGCCCCACAACTACAAACTCCAATCAGAACATATGAAAATTTCTTATATTTGTGTCAAGTACTGTGACTAATAAGAATAAAATATAAAGGAAGTTTTAGTACCTGCTATCTAAATAATAATTATTAAATTTATTTCTCCAAAATCAGACTTGGATTTGAGTCCCAGGTGCTCCAAACATTTCCTATCCTCTCCTGGACAAAGCATTTCATCTCTTTGAGATTCAGTTTTAGTTATGACAAAATGGAATAAATGATAGATTTACCTTATGCCGGGGACCAGCCCCGGCTGATCCAGGGTATTCGAAGGAGAGACGGCGTAGGCGAAGATCAGGAGACAATTGCTTAATTAAATGTTAATTAAGGATATAAAGAGTAATAGAAAGAGGATAGCTCAGTAAAATTCAGTGAAGAAAAGAGGCTGAAATAAGGATAGCTCAGTGAGGAAATTCAGTGGAGAAAAGAGGCTGAATAATTCAGCCAGAAGGTAAGAGAAAGAACGACATGGTGAGACCAAGTTTCGGTGAACAAGGCCCCGCACTTTATTTTCCAAAGTAGTTTTTATACCTTAAGTTATGCATAGAGGATAATGGGGGAAGGGGTAGAGTCAGGCAGCAAGCCAGGCTTTCTTCCTGCAAACTTATCATATGCAAAAGCTTAGGTGATTTGCATCATCTTCTGGCCCGGAGGCCTGTTAACATTTTAAGACCTTTTCTTCAGAAAACTTATTTTTCTCTAAAGGTGATTGGTCAGGAGCCACCCTCCAAAAGCATTAGATAAAGTTGCATTCCTACAGCGCAAAGGTGTGGTGGGCTATAACAAGAAAAAGAATTAACTCAAGGGTCCCAGGTTACAAACATTAAAGCTACCATTTACACCAATTATATTAATCAATACATTGCCAGGGACACAGCAGGTAAGGGATATGGAGACTTAGCAGCAAACATTGGCCCAACAAGTGAAAATCCCTTCACCAATACAATTTCTAATCAATCTTTTAACTATTCAAAAGAATCTGTGTTTACACAGTTTAGAACATCTCCTGCCTCTCACAGTTGGGAGGCTCTGAACAATCACATGTGGCCGGAAAAACCTATTCAGGCAGGCTAGAGGATTTCCAAAGGAGTTTGTAGGTTAAACACTGTCACACCCAGGAATTATTAACTGGAGCTGTAAGCTAACTCTTTTTTCAGAGAGGTAGTTGGGGACAGCCCCCCGTAAAGTCAGAGGTGTAGGTGAAAGCACAAAGCAGAAAGTAGGCAGACTCTGGTTTTGGGGGTAGATTGCTCGAGAATTTCCAGGGAGACTCCTGAGGCTTGATCCCGCCTTTGCGTATGCCAAGCCTCCTTCCTCATGACCTTTGCCAGAGGCGGAGCTCGCTCCCCGGCAACCTTATAGGGCTATTTTGTGTGCCTGTGTACGTATTCAGTCGTGTCCGACTCTGGACCCCATGGACTACAATCTGCTAGGCTCCTATGTGTATGGAATATTCCAGGCTATTATGAGGATTAATAAGAGAATGATTATAAAGTCGTTGCTGCTGCTAAGTCGCTTCAGTCGTGTCTGACTCTGTGCAACCCCATAGATGGCAGTCCACCATGCTCCCCTGTCCCTGGGATTCTCCAGGCAAGAACACTGGAGTGGGTTGCCATTTCCTTCTCCAATACATGAGAGTGAAAAGTGAAAGTGAAGTCTCTGAGTTGTGTCCGACTCTTCGCGACCCCATGGACTGCAGCCTACTAGGCTCCTCTGCCCATGGGATTTTCCAGGCAGGAGTACTGGAGTGGGTTGCCATTGCCTTCTCCCTATAAAGTCGCTAGCATGTAGTAAATATACAAAGACTATTTGCTATTGTTTATATAATATTAAATAATTTAGCAAGTTACTCAATTGAAATAATAGTAAGTTTATTCAAATTCATGTTAAAAAGATACCATTTTGTTTAACACAAAGTCCATCTCAAATATTAGTAAATCAATATTATAAAAAGCAGTGGATTCTATATTAAATGCAAATTAATTGCTTGCTCTGAAGAAATATATAGCAAAAACAATTTCTTGGTATGTGTTTCACAAATCAAAAGGTGTGTGACCTAATGAATTAGGTCATATTTTGACCTATATGTCAAAATAAGACAATTAAGGAATTTTAATTAAATCAAATAACTTTTAAACACACAGGCTAAAATGCAATAGGATTTCAATGACTACATAGAAAGAAAAAATGTATCATTACTGAATTTTTATTCATGACATAAAATCTTACAGTCTGAACTACTATGTATTCATTACTTGTAATTCCTTGTTTAATAGATGATTTCAAACAAGATTAAAGTGAATTAAATCCTCCTTGCTTTTAGAGTTTTACATTATTTACAATAATTTCATTCATTTTCCATATGTTTACACACTTAAAATTGTACAAAATATACATATTTTGACCAAGATAATATCACAAGCATTTTATATTTTTCAGCATATGTTGTAATGTTTATTTTTAATTATGAAAAATAACCATATTAAAGGAGACAGAAAATAATGGGAAAGAAACTGACCATATTTCTTCAATTCTACAACTATTGCAACCATTCGATATTATGACTTTTAATAGAATTTCTAATCTTCCCTCATGTGTTTGTGTGTGTATGCATGCTTATTTTGTTTTAGTAAAATTATGTTGTTAGAGAAGCCGGAATATAGCCTACTATATCCAATTGATATTATGCTAGGTGTATTGCTAGAAAGCATGTTAACATATTTTTTTCTAGCAATATATAATTTTTATCACATCTTATCCAAGCATGACACATTCTCTACATTTTATTAAACAAAATGTGAACAAAAAAGTAGACAAGTAAATGGTCATCCAATTCTACTTTAATTTTTATGTTTTTAATTACTGATGAAATTAGCATTATTCAGTTTTCTTGTTTAAATCTTCATTTATTATTTTGTATACTCATTATCTACCCTTTTATGTATTATGATTTTAGAACTACCAAAGACTTTTGATATCTCAGTCTTTGGAGGTATCTCTACATTGAAAGAATAATTGTATTTAAAGATTAAACATTTATTCTGAGGATATCTTGATTACAATCCTCAGAATTGCTTTCTAAAAATTTCCTATAACTTTTACCTTAGAATAATTTTCTGGAATTAATATAATATACAAAAGATGGATACACTGCCACTCATCTCAAAGGATAATTCAACTTGTTTATATTAGTATCTACAATTGATAGAAATGGTAATGAAGCCTTATTTAGATTCTTAGCATGATTACCTTAAACTATGGAATTTTAAATATCAGCTAGATAAAAGTTACCTGTAAAATTTTTCCAGATAAATCCCTCAGAGCACATAAAGCTGGAGAAGTACTAGACTAGACATTTCTTTTAGTTTTAAAATTCTTATCACACCTCAAGCTACTCTTGACATGAAGAGTAGAATGAGAAACTGCAAAGATTTTAAATTCACAGAGTGCCTAGGGCAAAGATAGAACTTAGCTCAACTGGTTCTATTATTCATAGGAGACAAAGCTAAAAATTGAAGCTATATTTTTCTTATAGTACATTAACTTTTCTTCATAAAAAAATTCTAACTGTGGAAACAGACTTTATCCGTTTTTTACTCTCTGCTGTAAGTGTTATAGAATATTAATGATAAACCAAAGCTTAACAGAAAATATGCGTGTGCATGCTAAGTTGCTTCAGTCATGTCTGACTCTGTGAAATCCTATGGACTCTGGCCTTCCAGGTTCCTCTCTCCATGGGATTCTCCAGGCAAGAATACTGGAGTGGCTTTCCAGGTCCTTCTCCAGGGAACCGAAAATACATGGTCTCCCAATTTAGATTAAAATTTGAGACTATGTTTCATTTTTAATAACCACTTCGGAGTATGGGCAGTAGTATATAGATTGTAAAAAGCCCATGGTTTCAATAATAAAGAGATTATTCATATTTCAAAGTTGAAAAGAAACAGAATTTTAAAGATATTAAATAATGATAGAAGTCAATTAAATAATAGGAAAGTCAGGTGAAAATATTACAGGTATATCTTAATGAAGTCTTTGAAACTCAGAGTTCTACCAGAATGGCATTTAGACAGTAAGGGCCATTAACATGTCATAAGGAACTACTTTCAAGAAATCATGTTAAGACATGTACTTGCACTCTCAATTTCCTCTTTTATCAACATAAACGTAGAAACACGGGGCACATATAAGTGAGGTAGTTTGTTTCTTTCATGTGATGATGAGTTCCCAGAGTCTGGAGTTCTAGGTAATCTGGGCTGCACCATCTGTGCCTCTCCACTCACAACTTTTCCAACATGAAGTGCTCTGCACAAGTTTAACCCTACAATGCACAGTCTATAAATATAACAATCCAGTCTTCAGTTCCATTCTTAAACTTTATCTTACTTTTTAAAGCTCAGTTCAGTTCAGTTGCTCAGTTGTGTGTGACTCTTTGCAACCCCATGGGCTGCATCATGCCAAGTCTCCCTGTCCATCACCAACTCCCAGAATTTACTCAAACTCATGTCCATTGAGTCAGTGATGCCATTCAACTATCTTGAACTCACCGTGCTATTTATAAGTCCTGAATATTCATTGGAAGGACTGATGCTGAAGCTGAAACTCTAATAATTTGGCAACCTGATGTGAAGAATTGACTCATTGGAAAAGACCCTGATGCTGGGAAAGAATGAAGGTGGAAGGAGAAGGGGATGACAGAGGGTGAGACAGTTGGATGACATCATCCACTCGATGGACATGAGTTTGAGTATGTGCCAGACATTGATGATGGACAGGGAAGCCTCGTGTGTGGCAGTCCATGGGGTCGCAAAGAGTGGGTGAACTGAATTGACACAGCTCTACCAAATAATAAATAAATAAATTGCTCTCTTTTCAGCTTTCCCCCTCATTTACCCATGTCTCTCTTTTGGTACCAAAATTTCCATTCAACTCCTGACATTCCAACTCTTTTGTTTCTCTGCATTGTTTTAACATGGACCCACATTATGAAAACACACTTTCCTTCATTGGCTTCAAGATGTTACTTTTCTACTTAAGTAAATAAATTGTAAATACTTCTTAATTAAATATATATTTTTAAAACTTCATTTAAAGAGGTAAAATTTGCCTTCAGTAAATTTTCCTAATCTCTGCCTTCAGTATTTTCCTAATTTCTACCAGTAAACATTCATTAAACCATGTAGGATGGCCTTAATCAGTTCTTACACTGGACTGATATTAAAGTATGCACATCATTATTTATTTCTGCTACAATAATAACTGCTTAAGTAGGTATTATTTGCTGTTCGAATTGTTTCATGTCTGGATTTTTCAGTGTGTCTTTGAATGCTTAATTTTATCTGTTTGGTAAAATAAGTCTTTAAATTTAAGCATTTAAAGAAGCACTGAGAGATTTCTTTTTTAAAGAACTCTTAGTCATTTAACTCTCTCTTAGTTGTTTTGTTTTAAAAGCCTAATATTTAGGTTTAAAATATTAGGTTCAATTTTCTTCTTAAAGTTTAAATTTTGTTTGATGTTCTAGAGTCTTCTCAGGAGGCAATGTTCTCCTTCATAAAAGACTTTGACTCGCTGAACTTTTCCTCCTTCAGGTAGCAGGAAAAAAAAAAAAAAAAACTAATTCAGAGCATAGGAATGAGTCTTGCCATTTCTCCTCAATTCTCTGACTGCAAAATTTATTCTTCCCTCTCTTTGCAAGGGAGGATTAAAAAAGACCTTACTACTTGGAAATATAAAGTCTTAAAATCTAAGTTTCTTTCCATTATCAAAGTTTCACCTGCATCATATTATCTTTGTATCTTTGCTCAATTTTTCCTTCTCAAGAAGTCACTTTTTTATATCAAGAGTATTTGATTTGAAATTGCTTCCTATTTTAAAATTATCTGTTACCAACTTTGCATGCCCTTGGCAACATCCTTGGCAACATCAGATAAAAACTACCTAGCCCATTCTTCAGAATCTTACCAACCTAATTCAAAAGCACAAAATACAGAAGTGAAACAATTTAAACAGCAAGTAATACCTATTTAAGCAGTTATCATTGTAGCAGAAATAAATACTGATGTGCTGACTTTAATATCAGTCCAGTGTAAGAACTGATTAGGGCTATCCTGCATGGTTACATGCACATTTACTGGTAGAAATTAGGAAAATACCATGCATAAGTTCTATATTCAAACTTGAAATATGTATATAGGGAGGTAGTAAGCTACTTGCAAGTCAGTTCAAACAGGCTTAAATGTGGAAGGATATTTTCATGCATACTTGTAATAATAGAGGAGACATAGCTGACAGGCAGTGGTGTTGAGGACAAATGTTCCTTTAACATGTCATGTTTCAACAAAGCCAAAAATGTTAGAGAGGAATGAGCCGTGACAAGAGGTTTTCATAGTATTGTTGACAGTGAACAACAAGTGCCTAAGTTGTTACAGAAATCTAGGGTACATTAAATATACATAATTGTATAGACCTAACAGAAGCAGACAATATTAAGAAGAGGTGGCAGGAATACAAAGAAGAACTGAACAAAAAAAGATCTTCACGACCAATATAATCACAATGGTGTGATCACTCACCTAGGACCAGACATCCTGGAATGTGAAGTCAAGTGGGCCTTAGAAAACATTACAACGAACAAAGCTAGCGGAGGTGATGGAATTCCAGTTGAGCTATTTCAAATCCTGAAAGATGATGCTGTGAAAGTGCTGCACTCAATATGCCAGCACAGTTGGAAAACTCAGCAGTGGCCACAGGACTGGAAAAGGTCAGATTTCATTCCAATCCCAAAGAAAGGCAATGCCAAAGAATGCTCAAACTACCACACAATTGCACTCATCTCACACGCTAGTAAAGAAATGCTCAAAATTCTCCAAGCCAGGCTTCAGCAATATGTTAACTGTAAACTTCCAGAGTTCAAGCTGGTTTTAAAAAAGGCAGAGGAACCAAAGATCACATTGCCAACATCTGCTGGATCATGGAAAACGGAAGAGAGCTACAGAAAAACATCTATTTCTGCTTTATTGACTGTGCCAAAGCCTTTGACTGTGTGTATCACAATAAACTGTGGAAAATTCTGAAAGAGATGGGAATACTAGACCACCTGACCTGTTCTTGAGAAACCTATATGCAGATCAGGAAGCAATAGTTACAACTGAACATGGAACAACAGATTGGTTCCAAATAGGAAAAGGAGTCCATCAAGGTTGTATATTGTCACTTTGCTTATTTAACTTATGTTCAGAGTACATCATGAGAAATACTGGGCTGGAAGAAGCACAAGCTGGAATGAAAATTGCCGGGAGAAATATCAATAACCTCAGGTATGCAGATGAAACTATGCTTATGGCAGAAAGTGAAGAGGAACTAAAAAGCCTCTTGATGAAAGTGAAAGATGAGAGTGAAAAAGTTGGCTTAAAACTCAACATTCAGAAAACAAAGATCATGGTATCTGGTCCCATCACTTCATGAGAAATAGATGGGGAAACAGTGGAAACAGTGTCAGACTTTATTTTTTGCGGCTCCAAAATCACTGCAGGTGGTGATTGCAGCCATGAAATTAAAGACGCTTAATCTTTGGAAGGAAACTTATGACAACCTACATAGCATATTGCTTTTGAACTGTGGTATTGGAGAAGACTCTTGAGAGTCCCTTGAACTGCAAGGAGATCCAACCAGTCCATTCTGAAGGAGATCAGCCCTGGGATTTCTTTGGAAGGAATGATGCTAAAGCTGAAACTCCAGTACTTTGGCCACCTCATGCGAAGAGTTGACTCATTGGAAAAGACCCTGATGCTGCGAGGGATTGGGGGCAGGAGGAGAAGGGGACGACAGAGGATGAGATGGCTGGATGGCATCACCAACTCGATGGACATGAGCTTGGGTGAACTCCGGGAGTTGGTGATGGACAGGGAGGCCTGGTGTGTTGCAATTCATTGGGTCGCAAAGAGTCGGACACGACTGAGCAACTGAACTGAACTGAACTGATACATACATATGTATGTGTGTGTGTGTGTGTGTATATATATATATATATATATATTTAGAGAGATGTATTTTGTGTGCATGAGGCCTTCCAGGTGGCTCACTAGAAAAGAACCTATCAGTGCAGGAGATTCAAGAGACACAGGTTTGATCCCAGTCAGTAAGATCCTCTGAAGAAGGAAATATTTACCCACTCCAGTATTCTTACCTGGAAAATCTCATAGATATAGGAACCTGGCAGGCTACAGTTCATGAGGTTACAAAGATTCAGGCACAACTGAATGACTGAGTGCACACTCAAGCATTGCATTCACTGTATGAGTGTCAGTTCAGTCCCTCAGTCGTGTCCGACTCTTTGCGACCCCATGAATCACAGCACTCCAGGCCTCCCTGTCTATCACTAACTCCCGCAGTTCACTCAAACTCACATCCATCGAGTCGGTGATGCCATCCAGCCAACCCATCCTCTTTCGTCCCCTACTCCTCATTCCCTCAATCCCTCACAGCATCAGAGTCTTTTCCATTGAGTCAACTCTTCGCATAAGATGTATGTACATACATTAAAGTATATACTACTGATAATATTTACATAGTCACACGTGCATTTACATATAAAGCTGCACACATATTATATGCATACATGGGAAACAGACACTTTTAAGATCAAGGTTAATGCACTATATTGTGAATCATTCTCAAATTACTGGTAAATCCACTAAAATGTATCTTTGAGAAGGAACCAGAAATATCGAAGTTTTGTGTTTTCTTCTGGTGAGAAAAAGGAAACCAAATAGTGTGGACACACAGAAGCAGGGGGAAAAAATGATGAAATAGATGCCACTAAAAAAATTCCAAAAGTTATGCTTGGATTTTTTTATACAGTCATAAAAATGTAAAAAAAAAAAAAACAACAAAGTGCTGCACTGGACACAGTAAATGTCTGATACACGATAAACCCTGCATATGTGAAAATGAAAACCAACTCTGGGACTGAAGGAGGAAGGAAGCCTCGGAAATTTTAATGTACTTAAACTTGAGTGTGTACATCATCAGCAAAGTTTCCAGGTCTGGAACTTACTTTTGGAGGGAGGAGCTTGTCAAAGGAGGCTGCAGAGGTCAAGTAATGCACTTCTTCCCCTCACACAAAGCTTTGCTCTAGGGTTTGATGAGAAAATATTCATCTTACCTTCTGGACACCCAGCACCAGTCAATGCATTACAGGACCCTAGTTACAAAATATAGCATGGGTGATGGATTTGTAACAGATGGAAGCATTGCAAGACCCCTAAAGCTTTGCTTGTCTCTGTGTTAACAGATGAGAGTGAAGGAACAGATGCCAGAAACAACTGAACAGTTTTCAGGGCAGGAAAATAAACATTAAAGGAAAACTGTAGCTTGCCAGAACAGATGATCAAGAAATTAAAACATCTGACGATGAAAGCTAGGTCCAGATGGCATTTATCTCTGACTTCTCAAGAAAAAAGAATAATGATTGGTAGAAAAAATATATATATAATTCCTAGAGATAATCTGATTCCCTATGAAATCATAAGAAGTAGACATTACAGAAAAATAGAAACAAAAATACTTAGATTAGGAAATCATATAAAAATCTTAGGAATGATAGAATATTGTAGCATAAATTGTGCACATATTTATTTTGGGTTTCTAACAGATGGGGTAACAGCCAAAGTTTAATCATCTCCCCAAAGTTACGTAACAAGTACAACCTAGGGTTCAAATGCCTGTTTGATTCCAAAGCTTGGTTTTGCTTACGCTACCATTGTTTTCATCACTGAGAACCACTGCAGTGGTTCCCAAACTGAAAGCTGCATCAGAATCCCCTGAAAGCTGATGAAATAGAAATCTGGGGCCTGCGTCTCTAGGTTTCTTACTTAGTAGAACTGGGATGGAGACTGAGTATTTGTAATTCTAACAGATTTCTAGAAATATATTTGCCAGAGAGCTCTGCTTTGAGATCTTCCATTCTAGTGAATGAAGATATAAACATCAGGACTTCCCAGGTGGCTCAATGGTAAAGAATCCACCTACCAATACAGAAGACGCCAGTTCCATCCACAGGTTGGGAAGATCCCCTAGAGGAGGAAATGACAACCCACTCTCTTATTCTTGCCTGGGAAATCCCGTGGACAGAGGAGCCTGGCAGGCTACATAGGATTGCAAAGAGAATGAATAAACACACTGAAAAAACTCATTACACAAGTAATGCAAACTTACTCTTATTATAAGACATACTTAAGTATCAGAAAAAATAAACAAGTAATATATTTACTTCAGTATCTCAGGCAGAATACAATATTCCAACAATTTATTTGAAGGATTTGGGAGAAATTATGAGGAAAATCAGAACAGGAACTTTTCTGTGGTGTCTGTAGAGATTAGGAAAGAAACAGCAACAACAATAATAGAAGGAGAGAATATCAAAAATGAGGAACTGAAAAGCAAAGTTACAAGATTAGCAGTTTAAACATGTACTACTTCTTGCTTATATTTTTCTTTCTTCCTACCATTGTATATAATTTTCAGTGTAACATTTGAAAAGTATTAAAATTCAAATGAGTGAATAAATGTAAAAGCAAATAGTGTTCCTTTAAGTCTCGCTCTTTAAAACCATTTGTGCCCTTTATTTACTTAATTTTTTATTTAATAAATATTTCTTAAGTGCCAACTGAGTGCCAAATACTCTTTTCAATGACAGAAGATAGGAGAAAACAGAGCATATAAATGTTCTTCCCTCACATAGAAAGTTAAAGGAGTTTGTCTTTAATTTTCATTATGTTCTTTTTTAAAACTTCCTTTCACATTAATTTTAGCCTCTTGTACTTTTCTTCATGACTTTGTCATAGTTTAACCACACAACTTTTTTTTTTTTTTCCCACCAAAGATCCAATTGCTACTTTGTTTCAGTCTAGGTTCTCCAGAGAAACAGAATCAATAACATTATCTATCTATCTATCTATCAAATCTATCTAGTTATATAGCTATCTCTCTAGAAAAAGATAGAGAAAGAGAGAGAGAGGGAGAAATGTATAAGAGGAGATTTGCCCTAGGAATTAGCTCAGATGGTTATGGAGGTTGAGAAATCCCATGATCTACTCTGTTCAAGCAGTGAATCATAAAGCCTGTAGTATAATTCAGTCCAAGTCCAAAGAGCCAATGGTATAAGTCTGGGAATGCAAAGACACACGAGCCAGAAGCTCTGAAATCCATGGCAGGAGAGATGGATGTCCCAGCTCAGGAAGAGAGATCAAGAAGTCACATTTCTTCTGCCATTTTTGTTCTATTTGGGTCCCCAGTGTATTAGATGATGCTTCCCTGGTGGCTTCAGTCCAATTCAGTCTCTCAGTTGTGTCTGACTCTTTGTGACCCCATGGACTGCAGTATGCTGGGTTTCCCTGTCCATCACCAACTCCTAGAGCCTACTCAAACTCATGTCCATCGAGTTGGTGATGCCATCCAACCATCTCGTCCACTGTTGTCCCCTTCTCCTCCTGCCTTCAATCTTTCCCAGCCTCAGGGTCTTTTCCAAAGAGTCAATTCTTCACATGAGGTAGTCAAAGTATTCGAGTTTCAGCTTCAGCATCAGTCCTTCCAATGAATATTCAGGACTCATTTCCTTTACGATTCACAGGTTGGATCTCCTTGCAGTCCAAGGGACGCTCAAGATTCTTCTCCAATGCCATGGTGAAAAAAGATCAATTCTTCAGTGCTTTGCTTTCTTTATAGTCCAACTCTCACAATTATACATGACTACTGGAAAAACCATAGCTTTGACTAGACCGGCTTTTGTCTGCAAAGTAACTTGTCTGCTTTTAAATATACTGTCTAGGTTTGTCACAGAAAAGGCAAAGGCAACCCACTCCAGTACCCTTGCCTGGAAAATCCCATGGATGGAAGAGCCTGATAGGCTCCATGGGGTTGCAAAGAGTCAAAGACAACTCAGTGACTTCACTTTCACTTTTCACTTTCATGCACTGGAGGAGGAAATGGCAACCCACTCCAGTATTCTTGCCTGGAGAATCCCAGGGATGGAGCCTACGAAAATAAAGTCTGTCACTGTTTCTATTATTTCACCATTATTTGCCATGAATTGATGGGACCTGATGCCATGATCTTCATTTTTTGAATGTTGAGTTTTAAGCCAGATTTTTCACTCTCCTCTTTCACTTTCATCAACAGACTCTTCAGTTCTTCTTCACCTTCTGCCATAAGGGAATACCTCATCTGTGTATCTGAGGTTATTGATATTTCTCCTGGCAATCTTGATTTCAGCTTGTGCTTCATGCAGCCTGGCATTTCTCATGATGTACTCTCCATACAAGTTAAATAAGCAGGGTGACAATATATAGCCTTGATGTACTCCTTCCCCAATTTAGAACCAATCCATTTTTTTTATATCTGGTTCTAACTGTTGCTTCTTGATCTGTATTCAGATTTCTCAGGAGGCAGGTGAAGTGGTCTGGTATTCCCATTTCTTGAAGAATTTTCTACAGTTTGCTCTGATCCACAGTCAAAGGCTTTGTGTAGTCAATAAAGCAGAAGTAGATGTTTTTCTGGAACTCTCTTTCTCTTTCAATGATCCAACAGATGTTGGCAATTTGATCTCTGGTTCTTCTGCCTTTTCTAAATCCAGCTTAAACATTTGAAAGTTCTCATTTCGTGAACTGCTGAAGCCTTGGTTGGAGAATTTTGAGCATTACTTTGCTAGCATGTGAGATGAGTTCAATTGTATCTGGTGGCTTAGATGGTAAAGAATCTGCCTGTGGCATTCTTTGGTTCAATTCCTGGGTTGGCAAGAGCCCCTGGAGAAGTGAATGGCAATCTATTCCATATTATTGCCTGGAAAATCCCATGGACAGAAGAGACTGGAGGGCTACAGTCCATGGGCCTCAAAGAGTAGGACACGACTGAGTGACTAAGCACAGCACATTACAACTTTACTGAGAGTAATCTTTGCTCAGTCTACTGATTCAAATGCCAGTTTCTTCTGAAATCACCCTCACACCCAGATATAATATTTTGCAAAGTATCTAAACATCCATTAGCCTAGTCAAACTAACACAGAGTAACAATGACAGTTTCCATCATTAACATGATTATTTCTGTCTTTGACTTTGTTTTTTTTTTTACTCTGTTCTTTATCTAATTTTTATTTTTTAAGTGCTTAGTGCTTATCTCACCTTCCATTTATGTCTTCTATTTGTAATAGAAGTAATGCAATCTATTACTTACATTAAGTTGTAGCATGCACATATTGATGATATATAGTGATTTTGTTTTTATTATATATATATATATATATATATATATTTGTACAGAGAGGCTGTTCTCTCTACAAATATCTTTACCTAAAAAGGGCAGTTGTGCTTCTGCTTGAAAAATGTAAAGAAATGTGAGAAGCCCATAGAGAATTTCCTTTCAGTTGCAGATAGATATGGAATAGTGGGTTTGGCTATTTACCTAGAGTACTTTACATACATTATTCTAAATTTTGTTTTTCTAATGGGAAAACTTTCCAAACAAAAGTCCTACAGGACAGGACTTTGTCCCACTGCTGACCTCACAGGCTAATACCCATTTGCTTATTCACTGAGTTTTGGCCCACATGACTACCCTATGGGACTTGAAACATTCATGTTTATTTCTCAGAATCTTTTCACTGGCAGTTCCCATTTCTTTGAATGTTTCTGAACCTTAATTCCTTGCTTAAATGTTGCTACTCAATCAGGCCCACTATGCTTTACATTTCAATCTCCCCTTGACAATCTCTATCAGCCCCTTTATCTCTCATCATCATCATCCCTTTAACATATCATATCATTTATTTTTAAAATGTATTTTGTTAATTACACCATGCAAGTTCCTTAACTTCAGGAATTTTTTGTTGCCATTATTCTTGCAGAATATAGGTCTTTTACTTGAAGACTTTTTTTTCTTTTTTTCTTTCTGTTGAGCTGGTAAGAATCCAGCTCTTGTTTTTAAGAATCACTGGCTTTTACTAAGCTGCAGAGAATGAAAAAGAGAAAAGAAAGAACAGATGTGCACAGACAAAGGTCAAGGTACAGTGACACAATAAGACTGCTCCAACAGCTACTCTCCCTCTTTGCTCATGGAATTTGCCAAAGAATGGAAAACTTTCAAAAGAAAAATTCTTTTTCTCAAAATAATTTTCTTTCCCCTTTCTTGGAAATCCCTGTGGGCAATAGCATCAAAACAGGACACCAAAGGAAGTTCTATGTGACGCTGTAGTAATTGACTTAGACTGCTTTTAAAGAGTTATCTTTTGTTCGTGCTTTTTCTCTCTGCAGTGACACATAAGCCTGCTGAAATAATGTGAAGCTTTGTGAGGATTTTATCTCCAGGGCCTTTCCTTATTATACAAGACTTCATGGCTTACATTGTGTGTCATCAGTAAACATCCTGTGCCTATTACTGAGAGATTCAGTTTCTCAAAAGCAGGTAAAATATTGTATGGAGAGATGCTAGTATAATAATTCAAATGGAACTAGGGTAAATTCTTTCCTGTTTTTCCAGAAATCATATGAAGGTTTGGTTTTGTTCTTGAAGATAGTGTATAAAACTATAGATATAGTGGATTAATTTGGGAGAGTTGGGTTAGGTGTTTTCTGAAAAGATGGAGGTATAGTAACCAAATTTTGTTTTAAAAATTTCTGGAAAGTACTCCCTTAGAGTCCAAGTTAATTTTGCAGGTTATAAACTTGGCATTACAATGATATCATATTATGTTATTTCAAAACAATGATGTAGACTACTCCTACTTTTCTTTCTAATACCATAGAAAAAATGTGTAAGTATCTGTGCTTCAAAAGTATTATTTCATAACGTAATATTTATTTTGAAGGCTTTGTAGCCCATATATTTATAAATGCATTGCCAAGGGACAAATTTTTCAAATTATAATCTCACGTCATGTGATATGACCTTAGATGTAAATTTTAATAAACTAATAATACTTATTTTAATCAAAGATAGCTAAAAGGGCAAAATCTGTGAATTCAGCATAGTCAGACTCTTTTTTGTTCATATCTTAGAAAAGCGCACTCTTTCCTCAATAAATAATTTTGAGTTAAAATTTTCACATATGAAATGCATTTGCTTTTGTATTTTTAAGAATGTGAAACTTCAAATGTATGAGATTGGGGATGTATTGTTTTTACTAGAAAGTAGTGATGATATGCAAGGTAGTGGCCCCTTTGCAAAAAGAGAAAAGCTGCCTGAGATTTAAAATATTTCTTTGAGCCATTTTTTTGGGGGGTGGATGGGGGTGGCGGCAAGAATAGTGGAGTGGGTTGCCATTCCCTTCTCCAGGAGATCTGTGGCAAGGGTTAACTTCAAGCGTTAACTATGCTTGCACGTAAGAATCCACCTGCAAAGCAGGAAACCCAGGTTCCATCCCTGGGTCAAGAGAATCCCCTGGAACAGGAAATGGCAACACACTCCAGGGAAATCCCTTGGACAGAGGAGCCTGGAGGGTATAGTCCATGGGGTTGCAAAGAGTCATATACAACTGAGTGCCTTTCAGCTCATCTTATGCCTAAGTCAAAGACAAGAGAACTATGTGGCCTATTTTACCATTAATCGGTGGATTGATTAACTGCTTAATATTTATTGATAATTTTGATTTTGGACGGTTTTAAAATGAACAAAGTAAAAATGTGAGAGCTCAAGCAACATCTGTTTGAGTAGTAAGGTATGATAAATACTTTCAAAATGTACATGGTTTGCCCAGTTAACTATGCTCTTGTAAACAATGAACATTGGTATCAAATTCACTTTTCTGAAGACATGGAATAGGCATGAAAAACTATCCTCAGAAAACCTCCTGTTTATAGTTTCCTTTGTTGTGCAGAAGCTTTTAATTTTAATTAGGTTCCATTTGTTTATTTTTTATTTCATTTCTAATATTCTGGGAGGTGGGTCATAGAGGATCCTGCTGTGATTTATGTAGGAGAGTGTTTTGCCTATGTTCTCCTCTAGCGGTTTTACAGTTTCTAGTCTTACATTTAGATATTTAATCCATTTTGAGTTTATTTGGTGTATGGTGTTAGAAAGTGTTATACTTTCATTTTTTCACAAGTGGTTGACCAGTTTTCCCAGCACCACTTGTTAAAGAGATTGTCTTTTCTCCATTGTATATTCTTGCCTCTTTTGTCAAAGATAAGGTGTCCATATGTGTGTGGATTTATCTCTGGGCTTTCTATTTTGTTCCATTGATCTATATTTCTGTCTTTGTGCCAGTACCATACTGTCTTGTTGACTGTGGCTTTGTAGTAGAGCCTGAAGTCAGGTAGCTTGATTCCTCCAGTTCCATTCTTCTTTCTCAAGATTGCTGTGGCTATTCGAGGTTTTTTGTATTTCCATAAAAATTGTGAAATTATTTGTTCTAGCTCTGTGAAAAATATCATTGGTAGCTTGATAGGGATTGCATTGAATCTATAGATTGCTTCAGGTAGTATACTCATTTTCACTATATTGATTCTTCCGATCCATGATCATGGTATATTTCTCCATCTATTAGTGTCCTCTTTGATTTCTTTCACCAGTGTTTTATAGTTTTCTATATATAGGTCTTTAGTTTCTTTAGGTAGATATATTCCTAAGTATTTTATTCTTTTCATTGAGATGGTGAATGGAAACAAAGGGAACTATAAGCAAGGCGAAAAGACAGCCTTCAGAATGCGAGAAAATAATAGCAAATGGAGCAACTGACAAACAACTAATCTCAAAAATATACAAGCAACTCCTGCAGCTCAATTCCAGAAAAATAAAAGACCCAATCAAAAAATGAGCCAAAGAACTAAATAGACATTTCTCCAAAGAAGACATACAGATGGCTAACAAACACATGAAAAGATGCTCAACATCACTCATTATCAGAGAAATGCAAATCAAAACCACAATGAGGTACCATTTCATGCCAGTCAGAATGGCTGTGATCCAAAAGTCTACAGGCAATTAATGTTGGAGAGGGTGTGGAGAAAAGGGAACCCTCTTACACTGTTGGTGGGAATGCAAACTAGTACAGCCACTATGGAGAACTGTGAGGAGATTCCTTAAAAAACTGGAAATAGAACTGCCTTATGACCCAGTAATCCCACTGCTGGGCATACACACTGAGGAAACAAGAATTGAAAAGACACGTGTACCCCAATGTTCATATCAGCACTGTTTATAATAGCCAGGACGTGGAAGCAACCTAGATGTCCATCAGCAGATGTATGGATAAGAAAGCAGTGGTACATATACACAATGGAGTATTACTCAGCCATTAAAAAGAATACATTTGAATCTGTTCTAATGAGGTGGATGAAACTGGAGCCTATTATACAGAGTGAAGCAAACCAGAAAGAAAAACACCAATACAGTATACTAACTCATATATATGGAATTTAGAAAGATGGTAATGATAATGCTGTATGTGAGACAGCAAAAGAGACACAGATGTATAGAACAGTCTTTTGGACTCTGTGGGAGAGGGAGAGGGTGGGATGATTTGGGAGAATGGCATTGAAACAGATATAATATCATGTAAGAAACAAATCGCCAGTCCAGGTTCGATGCATGATACAGGATGCTTGGGGCTGGTGCACTGGGATGACCCAGAGGGATGGTACAGGGAGGGAGGTGAGAGGGAGTTCAGGATGGGGAGCACATGTACACCCGTGGTGGATTCATGTTGATTTATGGCAAAACCAATATAATATTGTAAAGTAATTAGCCTCCAATTAGAATAAATAAATTAAAAAAAATTAAGATTGGTAACAACTAAAATAAATAAAGAAAATAAAATAAAGAAAATCTTATGTTTGGGTAAAGCTTGTGTGTGTTTGTTAGTTGCTTATTCATGTCCGACTCTTTGCAACCCCATAGACTGTAGCCCACCAGGCCCCTCTGTCCATGGAATTCTCCAGGCAAGAACACTGGAATGGACTCCCATTTCCTTCTCCAGTATTCTGGCCTGGAGAATTCCACGGACTGTATAGTCCATGGGGTTGCAAAGAGGCGGACACAACTGAATGACTTTCACATCACCAGTATTCTAACCTGGAGAATACCATGGACAGAGGAGCCTGGAGGGCTAAGGTCTATAGGGTCACAAAGAGTCAAGCACGACATATGCATTTGTTAAATCACTGTATCATTGCCAACATTGAGGGTATTGTATCTTCTAACCAGGAAAAAGTGAAACTGTTAAAAAGCTTGCAAATTAAGCCATAGTTTCTTCTTTTATTTTTCTTGTAGAAAACATTGCTTCCCTTTAAATTCTACCTCTGAAGAAATTTCCAAGTGAGTAGTAGGAAAGGCTGACACACAAATTAAAAAATTTGGTTCAGTTCTATCATAAACAGTATTTTTTTTTAGAGTAAGTGGAATTAATATCAAAAAGAAGTTGGGGATTAACAGGAAGGTGATAAAGGCTCTGGAGGAATAATAAAAAATAAAGGCAGTAAATTCAAATTAACTGTTAAAGAGAAACTATCATTTCTTTTTCTCCCCAAAGCATTTAGCATCTCATAACACTACCCTTTTTAACTGTGGCATTGGAGAAGACTCTTGAGAGTCCCTTGGACTGCAAGGAGATCCAATCAGTCCATCCTAAAGGAGATCAGTCCTGGGTGTTTATTGGGGGAACTAATGTTGAAGCTGAAACTCCAATATTTTGACACCTGATGCAAAGAGCTGACTAATTTGAAAAGAGCCTGATACTGGGAAAGATTGAGGGCAGGAGGAGAAGGGGATGACAGAGGATAAGATGGTTGGAAGGCATCACTGACTCAATGGACATGGGTTTGGGTGGACTCCAAGAGTTGGTGATGGACAGGGAAGTCTTGGCGTGCTGTGGCTTATGGGGTCGCAAAGAGTTGAACACGACTGAGCGACTGAACTGAACTGAAATGAAATCAATCCTGAATATTCATTGGAAGGACTGATGCTGAAGCTGAAGCTCCAGTACTTTGGCCAACCGATATGAAGTGCTGCCACACTGGAAAAGACCATGATGTTGGGAAAGTTTGAAGGCAAAAGAAAAAGGGGGTCGCAGAGGATTAGATAGATAGCATCACCAAATCAATGGACATGAATTTGTGCAAACTCTGGGAGATAGTAGATGACAGGGAAGCTTGGTATGCTGCAGCCCATGAGGTTGCAAAGAGTTGGACAATACTTAGGAACTGAACAACAACAAACACTAGCCTAAACAAAATCTCAGAGCTTTTCTTTTCTTATCTGTAAGAAACAGGGATAATAAATCAAATACAGTCAATTTGAGAATTAAGTGAGCTAGCACATGTAAAAAAGTTGGCTTAAAGCTCAACATTCAGAAAATGAAGATCATGGCATCTGGTCCCATCACTTCATGGGAAATAGATGGGGAAACAGTGGAAACAGTGTCAGACTTTATTTTTCTGGGCTCCAAAATCACTGCAGATGGTGATTGCAGCCACCAAATTAAAAAGACGCTTACTCCTTGGAAGGAAAGTTATGACCAAACTAGATAGCATATTCAAAAGCAGAGACATTACTTTGCCAACAAAGGTCCGTCTAGTCAAGGCTATGGTTTTTCCTGTGGTCATGTATGGATGTGAGAGTTGGACTCTGAAGAAGGCTGAGCACCGAAGAATTGATGCTTTTGAACTGTGGTGTTGGAGAAGACTCTTGAGTGTCCCCTGGACTGCAAGGAGATCCAACCAGTCCATTCTGAAGGAGATCAGCCCTGGGATTTCTTTGGAAGGAATGATGCTTTAAGCTGAAACTCCAGTACTTTGGCCACCTCATGCGAAGAGTTGACTCATTGGAAAAGACCCTGATGCTGGGAGGGATTGAGAGCAAGAGGAGAAGGGGACGACAGAGGATGAGATGGCTGGATGGCATCACTGACTCGATGGATGTGAGTCTGAGTGAACTCCGGGAGTTGGTGATGGACAGGGAGGCCTGGCATGCTTCGATTCATAGGGTCGCAAAAAGTCGGACACGACTGAGCGACTGAACTGAGCACATGTGAGCTTGCCTATTATAATATGTCAAAAATTATATGTTCTAAATTTCAAAAACTTCAACTGGATAAGTATATTCTGAACCTACTGCCCTCAACTTGTATTTTTACCTTCACTTAAGAAAGAAAATTAGAGAGATAAAGAAATAGAACAAGGGACTTCCCTGGGAGACCAGTGCTTAAATCTTTGCCTTCCAATGCAGGAAGTGAGGATTCATTCCCTGTTCAGAAAGCTAAAATCCCACATGCCTTGTGCCCCCAAAATTAAAACATAAAACAGAAGCAATATGGTAACAAGTTAAATAAGGACTCTAAAATTGGTTCCCATTAAAAATCTTAAAAAAAAAAAAAAAAAAAAAAAAACAAGAAATGGAGGGAAGGAAGGAATGAGAGATGGAGAAAAGGAGGGAAGCAGGTTGGTGGACCACAGGAACCTTTCATCCCTTTATCTCTATACTCTGAACAATCATATATGGCCATACCCATACCCTCTATCAGAAAATCATGCCAGGTGTTGGGTTAATTTTTAATTATTCCTCTCCCTCATTTGAGCTTATTACAGTCTATTTTATTTTTTAAAACATCTGAAAAAGGTCAAATTTATTTCATAAAGTATAGAAGCTAATGATGTTCAGTTTCTTGTATTTTTAAATCAGCTAATTTTTTTTCTTCTTCTTCTTCAAAGCTCATAAAAGAGCATCAAAATAAAGCAGTGGAGTGAACACAGAGACTTGCAGGAATATCCTGTCATGGGTGCTCCTAATTGATCTCATTTCATCCTATACTTTCTGATTTGTGTCCTTGGGGCAAATTGGGTCATGCTACTGGAGAAAGATTAGATTATCCTTTGCATTCTATAAAGAATACAACACTCAGGATAATAGCCATTTATCACCACCCCCCACAAGGTATAGGCAAGCAGCAGTTTCTCTCTACCTATTCTTTAATTCAGCTGTGTAAATGGGGGAAAAGTAGTTCAGTAAAGAAAGGACATAGGATTGATTAGTTTTCTGTCTGAGAAGCATCACGTAAAAACATATAAATATCTGAATTAGAAATTGGCTTAACCCTCCTCCCTCCTCCCTCCCCATATATGGCAAAACCAATACAATATTGTAAAGTTAAAAACTAAAATAAAATTAAAAAATAGAAAAAAAAAAAAAAGAAGTAATGCCAGAAAAAAAAAAAAAAAAGAAATTGGCTTAGGCTGAAGCCATTGCTCTCAGCATCTGAGAAGCCAGGTAGCTAAAGAGCTTGATGCACTCAACTGTAGCCATGCCTAGGCATTCAGCTTTGCCAATTTCCAAGCCACACAAGCGACTCTTGTACTATAATGGAAAAAATGCAGGTGTGTTTTTGTATGTGCCTAAATTCAATCCCAAGTTGAGCTTTAGATGCCCAAACAAGCATCTGTGAAAAACTGTTTTTATTTATTTTTCTATTTTCATTCACCATACTTAAAAACAGAACACTGGCATCCATGTATTTTATATAGAGATTTTGAAAAAGGAAGTATCAAAATTTGCTATAATTCCATGGCATCTAATAAGTTGCTCATGCAGGTACAAATAATAAAATATGATTAAATATTTTATTTATATTAAACTAAAATCTCCTTTTAAAGTTTATTTTGAAAGCCATTGAAAACTGAAATGAAATATCCCATGGTTCATGAAATGAAAATGTTAGAGTAAGCTTATTCAAAATATTTGTTCTGGTTAGACTGAATACTTTACTTTTCCCCTCAAAAGTCCATTTAAAAAGTATAAGATGACATGGCTATATTTCATTTTGATTACCCAAAGATGTTATTTACCATACATAGAACAATGATTCAGAAACTGATTAGGGATTAGATACCCACCCTCCTGACACATGAGACATGGGTTCAGTCCCTGGGTCAGAAAGATCCCCTGGAGAAGGGCATGGCAACCCATTCCAGTACTCTTGCTTGTAAAATCCTATGGACAGAGGAGCCTAGCAGGCGACAGTCCATAGGGTCGCAAAGAGTTGGACACGAACGACTCAAGCGACTTAGCATGGCACAGACACCATCCACTGTCAGTCCCTATAGCCTGGTTGGGGCTCCATCCCAATCTCCAGGGCATTGCCAATGAAAATTCAAGCCAAAGTCACTTTGGACATGGGGTGAGCACATAAATGACCTAAGCATGGATCACACGTCATATGTCGAAGCTAACAGAATATAAGATTCTTGCTTATGTTCTTGCACAGAAATTGGGAAGCATGCATCTTGTAACCATAAAGAAAGGATCTGTTTGACAGTGAGGAGTAGACATAAGCTGTTGAGCAAACCAATAATCAGCAAATCAGTTAATAATAAATCTTGGTCATTATTTTACAAACTATACTATTGATCTTTAACTTTGAAGAACCACATTATCTCTGGAGTATTTTAGACACAGAAATTTTCAACTTTGAAACATCTGTTTATTATGCATATCCTCTATTCCTCTCATTTTATCAATTAGAATGAGTTATGTTTTTAGATAATAAAATTTCAAAATAGTATATGATGGTACAACTTTTATTAATCTGATATATCTAGAGATCTACAAAGAGCAAAGATGGTGGTACTGGGATAAGTATTTCTTAAAAATAAGGCTGTACTGACTGATGATTTAGGGCAATCTGACTGAGAGAGATGAAGGCAAAGTCATATTTGTAAAAGAATAGGAGTTCAGTTGCATAATATGATGAAAATTTCTGTTCTGTACCTAAAATTATTGAGCTATTGGGAGGAATTGCATCTGAATCTATGTCTATACTTATGTTTATTTACATTTACATGCATCTATCCATGTGCATCTCTACCTAAAAACTCAAGGTAACATTGAAATATGTTCCTTCCTTCCTTCCCTTTTATTTTCTTTTAATATATCCATGGAAAAATGTTCCTTCTATTCTACTTTTTCATCTGAATACTTTAATTTTTATTATTGTAAGCCATTTAAATTTCCTTAGAAAAATTTTGAGTTTAAAGTCTAAGACATTATTGAAAACATGTAGGAATTTAAGATTAATTGCTTTAAGGCAATTAATGAAAAATTTTCAAATTGATAACAAAGTTATGAGATAATTCACATTGAATCTTATAAACCAATTTAAGGAAAGAATAGGTTTAGAGTAAGATTTAGTTTAAAGATCTCAAATCTTTAGGTAATTTCAACTTTCTTAGATAATTTCATCTTCTTAAATAATTTCAACTTTCTATTATTTTTGAATTGATATCATTGACATATAATATTGTGAAAGTTTAAGGTATTCAGTGTGTTGATTTGATAAATATACATATTGAATATGATTACCACTATAGTGTTAATTAATACCTTCTTTGTTAGGTCACATAGCAATCATTTCTTTTTCATGATGAGAACTTTTAAGATCCAGTCTCAGCAACTTTGAAGCATATAATACAATATTGTTGACTCTAATCACAATGCTGTGCACTGGATCTGCAGAAATTATTCATCTTCTAATTGCAAATTTGCTCTTTAACCCACTTTTCTCAATTCAACTTTAATAAATGGAAACTGATTCATTCTGTTTGACATAGCCAGAATTTCAAAAGATAAGTAGAATCCGTTGCAAGATAAGAAAATTGTGTTTGTTAATTATGGTAAGAAAACTATCCTCATCTGTTTGCTCAATGACCTTACAGTCACTTTAATGGGAACAATAATTAAATGCATTTAAAATTTGAATTTTAATCAAAATTAACAATTTCTTGCTCACCACTGAGCATATGATATTTTTCAAAAGGACCAATCTGAATGACATGACAAGAAATAGTTGCTCTTATAGAATAGTGAATTTGCTTTTACCCTACCTTTAGGTTGGTAAAGCAAGTGAAAAAAAAATTGAGCATTTATTTCTTGTATTAATGCACAAGTGAGGCAAAAGCTCACTAGAGCTGTTGACTTATCTGCATATAAAATGTTGAGTGCTATCCAGGAGAGAGTACTAAATGTTTCACAGTCTTGCAAATTTGCATAATGAAGAAGAGAGTGCACTTAATTTACCATTAACTTGTTAAACCTCTCTGTAATACTTTCTCTCTGTAATTTATTTTTATATGCATTACAAGGTAATTGAAACCAAAACTGCAATAGGTTAATGTAGTAAAAGGAAACAAAAAAGGAAACTATGAACTAGGTTTGCCCTTAGAATATTATCATAAAGAGCCAGGATATTAGAATCTATGAGGGTGGAAGGCTATTCATTGAAGTTTGATATTGGATTACCAGATGGTAAGTAAAGCACTTTTAATCAATTTTTATTTACACCTTCTATAGAGATTGTGCATTAGTAAGCAAAAAGTATAATACACTATGCAGTACTACCTTACATTTTTTGTGATGTCTATAATAACTGAAAATTCTGAAAAGAAAGATGGGTTAACCAGACAAATTGGAAATAAGCTTGTGGGCAATTGCTTTTCATCCTCAGTATTCCTTCTAGGTTGATTTAAAAATATTAAGAAAGCATGTGTTTCGTAAGTATGGAGATGACTCAGAAATATCAGAGTGGTAATAAAGAGCATAAGGGATATGTTTTAACATAATCTTCATTATAAACATCAGTCAGTCAGTTCAATCGCTCAGTCGTGACTGACTCTTTGCGACCCCATGAATTGCAGCACGCCAGGCCTCCCTGTCCATCACCATCTCCCAGAGATCACTCAAACTCATGTCCATCGAGTCAGTGATGCCATCCAGCCATCTCATCCTCTGTCGTCCCCTTCTTCTCCTGCCCCCAATCATGCTGCTAAGTCACTTCAGTAGTATCTGACTCTGTGCGATGCCATAGACAGCAGCCAACCAGGATCCCCTGTCCCTGGGATTCTCCAGGCAAGAATACTGGAGAGGGTTGCCATTTCCTTCTCCAATGCATGAAAGTGAAAAGTGAAATTGAAGTCGATCAGTCATGTCCGACTCTTCGAGACCCCATGGACTGCAGCCTACCAGGCTCCTCTGCCCATGGGATTTTCCAGGCAAGAGTACTGGAGTGGGGTGCCATTGCCTTCTCTGGCCTCCAATCACAGTTCTCATCAAATTCATTTCTGTAAATGAGAATAGATCTAATACTTTTCTTTACACTCTCTCCATGACATTAAACATCATCTTTGAAGATAGAATTTTCAGAAAATGCCTTTGAACAATAGCTCAACAGAGATCAGACATATACTCATTCCTTCACATTTAAAGGATGATACTTTTAGTATTTCCAAATGTTATCTGAAAACATACATATTTTAATGTGTTATTACATAAATATATTTTTACTTGTAATTAAGCCAACCTGAACTAACAAGGTAAACACTGTAGTGTAGGTCCCTTAAATCCAGGAGCATTCCTTTTGCCAAATATTCCCAAGTATAATTTTTCCTGTGTCTAAAACAGCATTTATTAACTAAAACTACCTTCTAAACTTATTGGAATGTCCATAATTTTAGGAGACATCTCTTTTCCATTTCATCCAATTGTCCCTCAGCCTCTTCATCTGGTTAGTGCTTCATTTATCTCTCAGCAACATTGTTTTTTTTTTAATTGGAGTATAATTGCTTTAACTGGTGGCTCAAATGGTAAAGAATCACCTGCAATGTGGGAGATCTGGGTTCCATCCCTGGGTTGGGAAGATCCCCTAGAGGAGGGCATAGCAACCCACTCCAGTATTCTTGCCTGGAGAATCCCCATGGACAGAGGAGCTTGGAGGGCTACAGTCCATGAGGTCACAAGAGTTGGACATGACTGAGCAACTAAGCACAGTACATAATTACTTTACAATGTTGTGTTAGTTTCTGCTGTACAATGAAGTGAATCAGCTATACGTATCCATATATTCTCTCTTGAATTTTCCTCTCACCCCAACCCCATCTGTAAAGATGTGGATGGACCTAGAGTCTGTCATACAGAGTGAAGTAAATAAGAAAGAGGAAAACAAATATTGTATATTAAAACATACATGTAGAACTTCCCATTGACATTTATCCAGTGAATTTCAGCCCCCCAAAGAAAATTAGATGTTCATGTATGAAAATGGCTTCCTAAATTCTGGAAACATTTTTATATAATTTGTTTGGAAAATGGCATGTTAATTTAAAGAACTTACTTGTGCACAAAGCCTCCTTTAGTCCAAAGCATGTCTTTATACAAATTATCAACAGCTGCTCCCATTCACCTCCCCAGGTAAAGTACAGAAAACCTGTGGTTGCACAGATGGATACTGACTGGCTGATGTGGCAAAGTGTACAATGTGTATTGCTTCATTCTATTTGGTAATATACAGCACATTTAAAAAATAAAATTTATATTTTTTAATATAGTAAACACAATGTCATCCTCTTTAACATAGTAAACCATAAAATCATCATAGAACTGAAAAATGGAAAAAAAGGATGAAGAAAAGAAGGGACCTGTCTATTCCTGGAGTCCGAAATGGTTGAAATATCATTTTGTGCTCTTTTTTTTTTTCACTTAAGTTTAAATAATAAACATTTATCATGCCATTCAAAATTTAATAAATTATAATTATCATTTTAATGATCACCTTAATTTGCTAATCATTATCCTATGTTTGTTATGCTACGCTAAGTCACTTCAGTTGTGTCCAACTCTGTGCAACCCCATAGATGGCAGCCCACCAGGCTCCCCCGTCCCTGGGATTCTCCAGGCAAGAACACTGGAGTGGGCTGCTATTTCCTTCCCCAATGCATGAAAATGAAAAGTGAAAGTGAAGTCGCTCCGTCATGTCTGACTCTTAGCGACCCCATGGATTGCAGCCTAAAAGGCTTCTCCATCCATGGGATTTTCCAGGCAAGAGTACTGGAGTGGGGTGCCACTGCCTTCTCCGATCCTATGTTTAAAGTAAAATAAAACATCTTTTAAATATTTAAATAATGATTATATGTTTTGTACTGAAATAATTTTTCCCAACACAAAGAAGATAACAATATGAGATAACTGACTTTCAGATTTTCAAGCTGGATTTAGAAAAGACAGAGGAACCAGAGATCACATTGCCAACATCTGTTGGATCATCAAAAGAGAGAGAGTTCCAGAAAAATATCTACTTCTGCTTTATTGACTATGCCAAAGGCTTTGACTGTTTGAATCACAACAAACTGTGGAAAAGTCTTAAAGAGATGGGAATACCAGACCACCTGACCTGCCTCTTGAGAAATCTGTGTGCAGGTCAGGAAGTAACAGAACTGGACGTGGAACAGCAGACTGGTTCCAAATCAGGAAAGGAGTATGTCAAGGCTGTATATTTTCACCCTGCAGGTTTAAATTATATTTAGAGTACATCATGTGAAATGCTTGGCTGGATGAAGCACAAGCTGGAATCAATATTGCCAGGAGAACTATCAATAACCTCAGATATGCAGATGATACCACCCTTATGGCAGAAAGCAAAGAAGAACTAAAGAGTGTCTGATGAAAGTGAAAGAGGAGAGTGAAAAAGTTGGCTTAAAGTTCAACATTCAGAAAACTAAGATCATGGCATCTGGTCCCATCATTTCATGGAAAATCGATGGGAAAACAGTGACAGACTTTATTTTCGGGGGCTCCAAAATCACTGCAGATATTGAGTGCAGCCACGAAATTAAAAGATGTTTGCTCCTTGGAAGAAAAGTTATGACAACCTAGACAGCATATTAAAAGTCAGAGACATTACTTAGCCAAGAAAAAGTCTGACTAGTCAAAGCTACAGGTTTTTCCAATAGTCATGTATGTATGAGAGTTGGACTATAAAGAAAGCTGAGTGTGAAAGAATTGATATTTTTGAACTGTGGTGTTGGAAAAGACTCTTGAGAATCCCTTGAACTGCCAGGAGATCCAACCAGTCAATCCTAAAGGAAATCAGTCCTGCATATTCACTGGAAGGACTGATGCTGAAGCTGAAACTCCAATACTTCGGCCACGTGATGAGAAGAACTGACTCTTTAAAAAAAAAAATCCTGATGCTGGGAAAGATTGAAGGTGGGAGGAGAAGGGGAAGACAGAGGATGAGATAGTTAGATGGCATCACCGACTCAATGGACATGAGTTTGAGTAAACTCTGGGTGTTGGTGATGGACAAGGAGGCCTGGCATGCTGCAGTTCATGGGGTCGAAGAGTCAGACATGACTGAGCAACTGAACTGACTGACTTCTTTAGGTCAGTGATGCTTTATTGTTATCATCTTTATTATGCCACGTTGCTACGGGGGACTGACATTTTATTATGAAACGTAGTGTCTGATCTCAAGCGAGGATTTTTCTATCTTCCCATAGCAAATACAAATGCTATAATATATCAAGGTTGTGCTTACTATTCTAAGAAATCAAAAAATATATATATATATACACACATATGAACAGAACTATAAACAAAGATTTTAGAACTGAAAATAACTAAAAAATATACTATATTATCTAATCTCATCAGAATTTAATGACTGTTGAGATGAGGTCATAAAAACGTGTGTGTGTGTGTGTGTGTGTGTGTGTGTGTGTGTGTGTGTGTGTAGGGGTGCTCAGTCACTCAGTCATGCCTGACTCTTTGCAACTTTGTGGACTACAGCCCTCCAAGGTCCTCTCTCCTGGGAATTTTCCAGGCAATCATACTGGAACAGGTTGCCATTTCCTACTCGAGGGTATCTTCCTTACCCAGCAATCCAATCCATGTTTCTTGTTTCCTGGAGTAGCAAGCAGATTCTTTACCACTGCACCACCTGGGAAGTCCCTGTAGAAATATTACTTGATCGAAAATATTCCTGTACAGAAATCTGTAAAAGCAAAACACTATTGCCAATACTATTTTAATTACAGCATCTCCTTGTTTGTAAAGGACTCCTTTCTAGAATTATTATTTGTAACATTGAGTTTTGTATTCACAGCATATGCAAAAACAATGAGCCGCTTCACCAAAGAAAAATAAATCAAATCCATTTTCCGCTTACTAGTGAATACTGTGGTTGCAAAACAGTTTAAAATCTTTATATATAGTTTTTTTTTTTTTTTTTTTAAATTAAGAGGTCCTATCTGTTGACTTTCTAAGGTCCTTCTGGGTTTCCCAGGTGTCGCTAGTGGTAAAGAACCCACCAGCCAATGCCGGTAGACATAACAGATGTGGGTTCAATCCCTAGGTTGGGAAGATCCCCTGGAGAAGGGCACAGCAACCCACTCCAGTATTCTTGAATGGAGAATTCCATGGGCAGAGAAACCTAGTGGCTACAGTCCACAGGCTTGCAAAGAATTGAACATGACTAAAGCGACTTAGAACACACTCAAGTTTCTTCTACCCAAATTCAAGTTCAGCCACTATTTTCAAGGAAAATTATCCATAGAGCATTGCAATTATTATCCAACAGAAATTCTCTAATCGATAACCACAAGTGAGTTTACATGTTTCCACAAAATTAGGAACAGTGACAGATGGAGCTCAATTTTCTCACAGTCCTCAAAATCTGCTGCTGCTGCTGCTACTGCTAAGTCGCTACAGTCGTGTCCAATTCTGTGCGACCACATAGATGGCAGCCCACCAGGCTCCTCCATCCATGGGATTTTCCAGGCAAGAGTACTGGAATGGGGTGCCATTGCCTTCAGAACAATACTTGCCATTGAAAATTTTATTGGTTACTTTTGTTGTAGCCACGTGTTCCAGGAAGTAAACTCACTCAGGACAAAGCAGATAGTGGAGTGCAGTTTATTACACTGGTGGGCCCAAGGCAGAGTCTCCTCTTAGCCAAGGACCCTGGCCAGTTTTTGTGAAAACCTTATATACCCTAAGGGTGTTTGCCCAAACCCACTTCCCCAAATTCCCTGAAAATAGTCTGAAGAAAGGAAAAGAAAGATACAATCAAAGTTAACCAGTGATTCATATGCCTTAAGCCTAGGTAGTTAACAGTGTACCATTATCAATAGGCCTGTGGTCATACCCCAATAAGCATCATAGAACTTATGATTCCATTTGCTTATACAGATGATTAAGGTATTCTTTTAGGCTACGGAGAGTCTAGGTACAAACCCTGGGGCTCTTCCATTCAGGGAGTCTGGTTTTGCAGTTGGTATGTCCTTGCCATAGATACTGGGCATATAGCTCAAAGTCCACAGTCTGGCCCAAGATGGAGTCCTGCTTTCAAGATGGAGCCTGTTCTGTCTGTTTCCTCCTTCATTTTGACCAATGTTATGGTGACTAATTCCATCCAGAGTATAGTGTCATTAAATAAAGTGCTTTTAACACTGAATTATTATCTCTTATTGAAAATAGTGTACACTGTGAAATTGACTCATTTTCTGTACTGTAATGGCAGGAACAGTCAGGTAAATGCTATATTCATCTTACTGCTTTCCTTAGCTGAGTAATCTTTGTATCACTGCTCACTTCTGTTCAACTATCTTTTATTTTATGGTTTTGATTCAACTTCAACTGGAGTAGGTTGTTATCTCCAAGTTGTGCCCAACTCTTTGCGTTCCCATGGACTGCAGCACACCAGGCTTCCCTGTCCTTCACTGTCTCATGGAGTTTGTTCAAACTCATGTCCATTGAGTCAGGGATGCCATCCAACTATCTCATTCTCTGTTGTCCCCTTCTCTTCCTGCCTTCAGTCTTTCTCAGCATCAGGCTCTTTTCCAATGAGCCAGTTGGTCAAAATATTGGAGTTTCAGCTTCCACATGAGTCCTTCCTATGAATATTCAGGGTTGATTACCTTTACAGTTGGGAGTATGGATCTTGTTTATCTGTGTTTTCATTGTAGGCTAATCAAAGTCTATTTGCAAAGTATGTGTTTCCTTCCACAGTCCTGCCCTTCTGTTTCCCGTATCTTTATATTTACAATTAAAAGTGGTGCAAAGAGTAAACACATGGCTTCCCAGGTGACTCAGTGGTAAAAAGTATACCTGCCAATTCAGGAAACACAGGAGACTTGTGTTTAGTCACTGGGTGGGGAAGATTCCCTGAGGGAGGAAATGGTGACCCACTCCACTATTTTTGCCTGGAGAATCCCATGGACTGAGGAGTCTAGTAGGCTACATTCCTTAGAGTTGACAAGAGTCAGGACTAAGTGACTGAATATATACACACAAAGAATAAACACATATATTAACTGTTTTCCCTTTGACACAATAAAATATCAAGATTATCTTTATATGGAAGAAATGTATTAGATGAAACACAGTGAAATAATGCTTTAAAATTGTTGTAATACTCAATTTCAGAAAACTCATTCTTGTTTTATTGTAGCAACACTGCCTGAGTCAGCTAGAATATCCACTAAGAGTAAGACCTTTGGAAATTTCTGTCTTCTCTGGGATAAAATGATGGCATCAGACTTCATGATTTGTCATTAGCATTATGAGAAGATTTTTTGTTTCTGTAAGAAAACTGTCTTTGACAATGGACAACATGCAGTGTGGGAGCTTTCAGCATTCTGGGACTTGTCTCCCATAGTGCTCTCAGAACACATCATGTAAAACAAGGTGATTCACTCTGCACACATAGTTAATCCAGACCTTCAGTATCAGAAGAGAAAAAAGAGAACAATAATGTGCAAACAAAATATATTTAAGAATGAATGGCCATATCAAAAATTTCAATTATTAGAATCAAAACCTATGGATGAATAAAATCAGTAATTAGCACTGACTAAAAAAATATAATGGAGGTTTCAAAATAAGAGCAAATCATGTAAGCAAGATAATAAGCAGATTTATAATTATTCATTTTGGAGCAAATGCACACAGGAATGTACACACACAGAGAGTTTTTTCATTATATGTTTGAAAAACTGTCTAAGACTTAATTGAAACACAATTCATATTTCAAGGTTTTGAATAATCTCAAGATGAAAATAGGCAAATCAGCTATACTCTTGAAAAAATATGATGGTAAAATATTAGCTGGAGAGGAAGCAACTTGAGGAACTGTTATTGGGATAAATGGACTTGAGAATGTTTGTGATCTGATTGTTACTGAAATGACAAATACTAAGATCACTAATGAGAATGTATATGTAGAAGAAATGTCAGTTGGGGGAAGTATGATCAAGGAATATATAAGGAAAATGTGGAATAAATGTTAATGTATTTTTATTCTTGTGAGGAGATCCCAAAGAGTATAGTGAAAGAAGCAATCAAACCAACTGACATGGGAAACTATGGAATATGTTGTTTGTGGGTAGAGACATGGAGTACTTTGAAAGTGGGATGATAAGATTCTAGAAGTGGTACTTAGTATGCCTGTGGTAGGTACAGGAGACAGGATTCTGGATGATAATATGACCTGGTAACCAGATGACAGTACTGATTAGATTGAAATATGTGGTCAAAATGTTATCTCTCATCAAATGAGTGCATATGTGTATGTTCAGTCATGTCTGACTTTGGGACCACATGGGCTGTAGCCCACCAAGCTTCTCTGTCCATGGGTTTCCCAGGCAAGAATACTAGAGTCTGTTGCCATTGCCTTCTCCAGGAAATCTTACCAACATAGGGATTGAACCTGTGTCTCCTGTGTCTCCTGAGTTGGCAGGTGGTTTCCTTACCACTGTGCCACTGGAAAGCCCCTCATCAAATGGCTTGGGTTTTATTAGAAAATTGGTATAACATGATGAGGTCTGAATACCTCTGTCACAAATTGCCACTAGTAGGGTAGATAGGCTATAGAATTACTGTTCCACACACATTGTGGATTTTTAGAAAACTTGGAGTGTTTTTTAATCTGAACTGGGGCTTCATGTTTGAGAACTGACATATGAAGATGTTTGGTAAACAATCTTGAAGGGGGTTATTTGTCATATACAGATGTTAGTGAGTGAAGGAAGAGCTTAGGGACAAAAAGAAATCTACAGAGTCAATCCAAAAGTGACCCATTTACTTTAGCTTTGGTGCGATTTTAATTCTACCTTGAGACATGTTCTCTGAGCATCCAGAAAAAATAAAAAAGAAAGAGGCTGTATGCTAAAAAAAAGTGGGGCAATATATTCCAGAGAGAGAAAGAGAGGGAAAAGATAAAGTAAGAAGACTTAGAAAACAGAACAAGTATTTTAATATTGCTTCTGCTACAAACTCAGTGGGATGCATTGTTCAACCTCTATGGACCTCTATTTTTTATCTTCCCAAAAAATGGTTGAGAATCATAATATATTGAGCCTCTTTAAAATCAAATTTTAAGGTTTCAAAAGGAATTTAACAATATTTTAATCTAATAATGTCTGATTTTGGAGATTATTTTGCATCTGCAGGGCATTTACATTCCCATATCTGGAAATGACACTTTTGAGAAACAAGAAGCTTCATCGAGGTTCAAATGTCCCCATTTCATAGCTGTGATTTTGGGCAAGCTGTTGTTGAGTCACTCATTCATGTCCAACTCTTTGTGACCCCATGAACTGCAGCAATGCCAGGCTTTCCCTGTCTTTCACTGTCTCCCAGAATTTGCTCAAAGTCATGTCCATTGAGTCGGTGATGCCATCTAATTGTCTCATCCTCTGTTGCTCGCTTCTCCTCCTACCCTCAATCTTGCCCAGCATCAGGGCCTTTTCCAATGAGTCAGTTCCTCACATCTGGTGGCAAGTAGTGACTCAACCTTTTTAAATCTCTTTTTCACTTGTTGAGTAATGATAATAGTGTGTACCTCAAAATGTTTTTGAATATCAACTGTGAAATTAAATGCTTATATCTTTTCCATACATTTTGCTCTATCCAAGGTTCAGAGGCAAAAAAGAGGTAATCTCAACTAGTCAGAGGTTCCAGAGAAGCAATCATCTGTAAAATAAGTAATTACAAAATATAAGGTTATGCTAGCTCAGGACAGCCTGTGTTTTTATTGAAGAACCAGAGAGATTTAGACTTGCCAGCTGGGGAGCTAGTTGCCAAGGGGTACTCAAAAGTCACTGCCTCTCAACAGGCCAAGTGGAGATCCAGATGGATCATTTTCTCACATGTTAGGATGCAAAATCCAGATTTTGGCAGCCAGAGAGTTTTTCATAATAAATATAGAACATGTGCCATCTCAAAAATCTAAAATCATTGGGTACAAGGCCAAACTGTGAATTTAGGTTGGATCTGAGGCAAGGGCCATGCCATGACCTTTGTGGATAAGTATAACTGGATTCTTTTTTTAGTGTTAATCTTTGGTGGCTCTTTTACATCAAATTTTTCTCTCCAGCACTAGCCCTTCACTAGCCTGCTTTCAGAATGGTGACAGAGAATGAAGAGGCTTGCAGGTTTAAGAGGAAGTAGCTCAGCTTTTCAAACCATTCCTGTGGTTTGGGATGGATAAAAAGAGGATTCTCAAATTTTCAGTTACACAGTAAATGAGCCACATAAATGAAAATATAAAGATGGGGAATAGAGTCAATAATAATGTAATAACTGTGTATGGTGATAGAGGTGGCCAAAAGTTACAGATTTCTAGTTGTAAGATAAATGCATTGTTGTTGCTATTCAGTAGCTAAGCCCTGTCCCACTCTTTGCAGCCCCATGGACTACAGCATGCCAAGTTCCTCATTTCTACACTATCTTACAGTTTGCTCAAATTCATGTCCACTGAGTCAGTGATGCTAACCAACTCATCCTCTGTTGCCCTCTTCTTCTATTTCCTTAAATCTTTCCCAGCCTCAGGGTCTTTTCCAAGGAGTCAGCTCTTCACATCAGGTGGCCAGAGTATTGGAGCTTTGTCAGGGAACGTTCAACTTTAAGGGACCCAATATGTTCTTCTTTTGTGTGCTGTTTTTCAAGGACTTTCTATGCTTTATCAGTTCCTGGAAAGCAGGAGCGAGCAGAGCTGCACGCAGTTCTCAGGACTGAGATCATGGGAAGGGGCACCTGTTTGGATTCCTTTCAGTGACTCTATTCAGTGACCTTTTATTGAAAGGTAATCTATTCAGATATGCCCCTCTTACTCAGGATATGGAATGCTTTCTGGCCATTTAAAGATTGTTATTTGTTTGGCTTTGTTTTTGCTGGTTTTTTTTTTTTTTTACTGCCTAAAGCTGCCTTGTATGAAGATATATAAATGTGCATTTCTGCAAATAAAGCACCCTTGTTTCACTCGAAGCTTGGGTCCTCTGCATTCTTCTTCTCGTCGACTCCAGTCCCCAGGTCCTGGTCTACGAAGACCGTGACAGAGCTTCAACTTCAGCATCAGTTCTTCCAAAGAATATTCAGGGTTGATTTCCTTTAGGATTGACTAGTCTGATCTTACAGTTTAAGGGACTCTCAAAAGTCTTCTTCCAGCACTGCAATTTGAAAGTATCAGCTCTTCAGTACTCAGTCTTCTTTATGGTCAAACTCTGAAATTCAAACATGACTATTGGAAAAACCATAGTTTTCACTATACATAAAAAGTACTAAGGATATAATGTATAATATGATTAATCTGATTAAAACTACTGTATGCTCTATAGCATATGAAAGCTGTTGAGAGTAAATCCTGAGAGTTCTCATAACAATTAAAAGGTATTTTCTTCTGCTGTTTTTATTTTGTATCTACCTGAGATGATGGATGCTCACTAAATTTATTGTGATGATGATTTCATGAGCTATATAAGTCAAATCTTTATGCTGTACACCTTAAATTTGTACAATGCTGTTATAAGAAATGCAGTTATAAGAAAAAAAATAGAATAAAAGGAAGTTCTATAATGGGAAATATACAGAGGGAAATTTACCAAAATATTAAGTGGAAGAGGTACAAGGCTTAGAATGAGGTATTTAATTTTTTGATTTTACAGGATCTTTTTGAACAGAGCCAGTGTTTCTGGTTGAGCAACTAATGGTGTGAGAAGCTCAACATCAATGCCATGAAGACACTTGTGTGTTCAGAGAGAACCTGGAACAATCTCTGAAATATCAGGAGCAGTCCAAAGCCCAAGAGACATGACCTCAGTCTGAAGAAAGGCCTTCTTTTTTTTTTTCTTTCTTTTTCCAAATTGATGTGTAATTGATGTACAGCATTATATTAGTTTCAGGTATACAACATAATGATCCATATTTTTATATATTATGAAATGACCATCATAATACATCTAGCTGACATTTATCACCACACAAAATTTTCTAAATTTTAATTTTAATTGTTTTTCCTGTGATAACTTTTAGATCTAATTTCTTAACAACTTTTAAAAATATAATAAAGTATTTCTAACTATAGCTACCATGCTGTACATTACACCTCTGGGCTTATTCATTTTATAATTGAAAGTTTGTATCTATTAGCAACATACACACCAAGCATTCAGATTTTGGTTTCTAATACCATTCTCCAGTAAAAGGAAACTGGGCTTCTTGAGGAAAAAGCTGGTCCTAGGGCTGGACTGTAACATGCCCAAGATGACCCTGGAGCATTTACAGTTTGAGCAAATAACAAAGTACTAAAACAACACAAAAAATGAAAAAACTCACACATATTGATATGAGTATCTCAGAGGAACACAGGGATCATTGCTTAACTCTTTTGAGAGCTCATATCTATAAACTAAAAAATATTTTGAAAATTAGCCACAGCAATCCCTGTGTGCTAGTCATTGGAAAGGATCAGAAGAAATGATAATTGCTATTTTGCTCACTTGAATTAGCATCAAAATATTCTACCAACAGTGGATGACAAAGATTTTCATTTTTTTGTTTTTTTTTTTCTTCTTTTTCCAATGTTATCTTCTGGCAGATGTGATGCTGGGACTTCCATTCTAGGCCAGATGCTCATTTGCTTGTTTTTTCTCATCTGGAAGGGCTTCCCAGGTGGCGCTATTGGTAAAGAATTTGCCTGCCAATGCAGGAGATACAAGAGACATGGATTTAACCCCTGGGTTGGGAAGATCCTCTGGAGAAGGAAATGGTAGCCCACACCAGTTTTCTAGCCTGGGAAATCCCATTGAAGCCTGGCAGGCTGCAGTCCATGAGGTCCCAAAAGAGTAAGACACTAAGAGTAGGACTTAGTATCTCAAAAACAACCCCATCAGGAATGTAAGTTCCTTCAAGAAGTAAATAAATAATCACTTAGTCCAATGATTCTCAAACTTAAGTGTTTCTCAGATTCCATTGTAGGGACAGTTGAAACACACACACTGCTAATTCCACCTTCAGTAGATCTAGGCTGGGGTCAGAAAGTCAGCATCTCTCATAAGTTCCCAGATGATGCTGATGATACGAGTTGTTAGATAATAATAAAGTCATTTTTGTGAAGAACAGAAGATCTCTAACCAGTATCAACCCTTACTGTTATAGGCTGAAGTAATAAATGTAATTTAAATAATTTTACTAAATACCACGTATTTTATCTTTTCTTGAAAAAGCACTTATGTGACAGTTGTTACATAAAGACTCTTTTGTGATGAACCTAGTTTTTTGGTATAATATCAGAATTTTTAGATTCAAGGAAAACTCGTTGAGGGAAAGTGTTTCTTTAGGTACATTCATTATTTTTTTGAAGATTTGGCCCTTTGATATTATGTAAACCTCTGTCCTGGCAATTGACAGGCCATTTAGAAAGATGGCTATCCACTCCTTATAAATATTTGTAATTTACAAATAACTAATAATTAGGTGGGCTTATAATAACAACAGACACAGCAAGCCCTTTGTTTATTGCAATTAGTCCTTTAAAAGACCTTGGAAATTGAAATAATTATCATTAACAGGTAACAAAGGGGGAGAAGTTGAATAAGTCAGCATGCTTCCTCCACAAAATTCAATCCAAGTCACAGATAGAAATGAATTTCATTTTTCTTTATGGAGGTACAAAATATGGAGATGCAACATTAAATTTCAGGGACCAGAAATGCTTCATCACTTACTTTGCCACCTTTTGATTATTTACAAAAGCAAGACATCTGCTACCTCTTAGGAGTGATAATGATTGTCAAGGTCATTTGAGGTCATAGGCTAACAGGCATGCAAACAGTAGAAAGGGCTTTTCATATGTGTTGGGTTCTCTGCTATTCCTTGAATCACTATGCTATTCTTTGCTCTTTAAATCAAAGTTAAAAAAAAAAAAAACGGCTTACTAGATACATTATAGGCTTCCCTCGTAGCTCAGTAGGTAAAGAATCTACCTGCAATGCAGGAGATCTGGATTCCATTCCTGGGTCAGGAAGATCCCCTGGAGATGGAAATGGAAACCCAGTCTAGTATTCTTTCCTAGAGAATCCATGGGCAGAGGAGCCCAGCAGACTACAGTCCATGGACTCCCAAGAGTCGGACATGACTTAGCCACCAAAACACCAGATACATTATAAGAACATGTAGAAGTATGTGCACTCACACAGCAGATTTCCCTTCACTATTATGTGTAGTATAGCATTTAATTTATACAAAGGTAATATCTGGGGTAACCTTAGATAAATGTTATAGAGAAGAATGAATGGGCTGTGTGCACATGTATGACTCTGTGCCCTTAAGTGACATCTCTTAAACACATGCTTTACTCTCTATGATTTGTTTTTAAATAGTGACTTTGAAACAAAATGCCTTGGTAATCAGAGATTTATTAAAATTCAACTAGTTAATCAAAGTTCTCTGAATAATGACATTAATTGTAGTTCTATTTTTTTCCCATTGAAACTTCTGTTTGCTCATGCAGGCTATTTTATTAAATTATTGCCTTTGTCATGTAATAGCTACAAAAACAATACACTGGCACAGTATCAGAACTTATAGTTTACTAAGCAGTCAGATTCAAACTCAGTGTGTAAAACATTACATTATCCCAACATAAAATCATAACTAACTACATTTTCGTAGAAGGAAAGTCCTATCTATAGAAAAATCCATAAAGGTTTTAGGAAATATTAAATATACAAATTTCATATTAAGAGATTGCAAAAAAATAATGAAAGACAACAATAAAGTGAGTTTGGGGAGAGAAAGAAATGATGGTTAATTTTAAGTGTCAACTTAACTGGGTTAAAGGGTACCCAGATAGCTGGTAAAACATTATTTCTGGGTGTGTCTTTGAAGGTGTTTTGGGAAGAAATTAGTGGGTTGATTCAGTTGACTGACTGAGGAAAGATCATTCCTTACCAATGTGAACAAGCATCAGCCAATCAGTGGAGGGAATGAATGCAACAGAAAGGCAGAGGCAGGGCAAATTCCCTCTCTCTCTTCTTGGCCTGGGATGCTCATTTTGGGGATTCTGGGAGAACAGAGCTCCCAGAACCTTTTTTCACCTTAGGACTCTAGGTCTTTCAGCAGGGGCTCCCTGGTTTTCAGGTCTTTAACCCTGGATTGAATTATACCACTTTCCTGCATCTCAAGCTTGCAGGTGGCAGATTGTGACTTATTGGCCTTTATAACTGTGTGAGCCAAATCCTACAATTAACACACATACAGACACAGAGAGATAGAGAAATAGATATTAATATATGTAGACACATGTGTGTGTGTGTGTGTGTGTGTGTGTATATAATTTATTCTGTTTTTCTGAAAAACCCAGACTAATACAAGAGATATGCCATGTACATGGAGAAGGCAATGGCACCCCACTACAGTACTCTTGCCTGGAAAATCCCATGGGCAGAGGACCCTGGTGGGCTGCAGTCCACGGGTCGCTAAGAGTCTGACACGACTGAGCGACTTCACTTTCACTTTTCACTTTCATATATTGGAGGAGGAAATGGCATCCCACTCCAGTGATCTTGCCTGGAGAATCCCAGGGACAGGGGAGCCTGGTGGGCTGCTGTCTATGGGATCGCATAGAGTCAGACATGACTGAAGTGACTTAGCCATGTACACGACTACTGCTGCTGCTGCTAAATCGCTTCAGTCGTGTCCGACTCTGTGCGACCCCAGAGACGGCAGCCCCCCAGGCTCCCCCATCCCTGGGATTCTCCAGGCAAGAACACTGGAGTGAGTTGCCATTTCCATGTACATGGCTAGAAGTACTTTAAATTGTGAGCAGATCAATATTCTCCCTATTAAACTAGATGTTCAAATAAATCATACAAAAAATCCCATCTGAATAAGACCTTGTTACAATACTGTAAGGAGAAGAAATATGTAAGGAGAAGAAAACTGGCAAAAACTATCAAGATTACATTTTTAGTGATATATAACTGACATATAACATTGTTGATAGCTAAGGTGTGAGAACTACTTTGAGAAAGAAATTAGTGAGAATGTCCTTGATCAGATATGACAGCATACTACAAATCAAAGTTACTAAACAAATTGGTATGAATTAATCAATGTACAAAATGAGTACTATATAGTTGTGAACCATTCAGTGTATATATTTTTGGTAATTTGCTATTCTCTCAAATGCAAGCAGCACCTATTTCATATAGTACACAAATACAAACTTCAAAATGGTTGATATATACTTGCATAAATATACAAAAATTAGGACAAGTAACATATTAAATACAAAAGCATATACTACCTGCATCTCCAAAAAGAGACAGGAGATATACAAACAAAAACCACTTGAAGGAATGATATAGCTATTTCAGTTTGAGGTAGATTTCTAAATAAAATATTGATTTAATACACATCAGTTCAGTTCAGATCAGTTCAGTCTCTCAGTCGTGTCCGACTCTTTGCGATGCCATGAACTGCAACATGCCAGGCCTCCCTGTCCAACACTAACTCCCAGAGTTCACCCAAACTCACGTCCATCGAGTTGGTGATGCCATCCAGCCATCTCATCCTCTGTCTTCCCCTTTTCCTCCTGCCCACAATCCCTCCCAGCATCAGAGTCTTTTCCAGTGAGTCAACTCTTTGCATGAGGTGGCCAAATATTGGAGTTTCAGCTTTAATATCATTCCTTCCAAAGAACACCCAGGACTAATCTCCTTTAGAATAGACTGGTTGGATCTCCTTGCAGTCCAAGGGACTCTCAAGAGTCATCCCCAACACCACAGCTCAAAAGCATCAATTCTTCGGAGCTCAGCTTTCTTCACAGTCCAACTCTCACATCCATATATGATTACTGGAAAAAACATAGCCTTGTCTATATGGACCTTTGTTGGCAAAGTAATGTGTTTGCTTTTTAATATGCTATCTAGGTTGGTCGTAACTTTCCTTCCAAGGAGTAAGCATCTTTTAATTTCATGGCTTCAATCACCATCTGCAGTGATTTTGGAGCTCAAAAAAATAAAGTCTGACACTTTTTGCAGTGTTTCCCCATCTATTTCCCATGAAGTGATGGGACCAGATGACGTGATCTTGGTTTTTGGAATGCTGAGCTTTAAGCCAACTTTTTCACTCTCCTCTTTCTCTTTCATCAAGAGGCTTTTTAGTTCCTCTTCACTTTCTGCCATAAGGGTGGTGTCATCTGCATATCTGAGGTTCTTGACACTTCTCGCGGCAATCTTGATTCTGGCTTGTGATTCTTCCAGCCCAGCGTTTCTCATGATGTATTCTGCATATAAGTTAAATAAGCAGGGTGACAATATACAGCTTTGACGTACTCCTTTTCCTATTTGGAACCAGTCTGTTGTTCCATGTCCAGTTCTGTTGCTTCCTGACCTACATATAGGTTTCTCAAGAGGCAGGTCAGGTGGTCTGATATTCCCATCTCTTTCAGAATTGTCCACAGTTTATTGTGATCCACACAGTCAAAGGCTTTGGCATAGTCAATAAAGCAGAAATAGATGTTTTTTTTTTTGTTTTTTTTTTTCTAGAACTCTCTTTCTTTTGTGATGATCCAGTGGATGTTGGCAATTTGATCTCTGGTTCCTGTGACTTTTTTAAAACCAGCTTGAACATCAGGAAGTTCATGGTTCACATATTGCTGAAGCCTGGCTTGGAGAATTTTGAGCATTACTTTACTAGCGTGTGAGATGAGTGCAATTGTGTGGTAGTTTGAGCATTCTTTGGCTTTGCATTTCTTTGGGACTGGAATGAAAACTGACCTTTTCCAGTCCTGTGGCCACTGCTGAGTTTTCCAACTGTGCTGGCATATTGAGTGCAGCACTTTCACAGCATCATCTTTCAGTGTTTGGAGTATCTCAACTGGAATTCCATCACCTCCACTAGCTTTGTTCATAGTGATGCTTTCTAAGGCCCACTTGGCTTCACATTCCAGGATGTCTGGCTCTAGGTGAGTGATCACACCATTGTGATTACCTTTGTCATGAAGATCTTTTTTATACAGTTCTTCTGTGTATTTTTGCCACCTCTTTTTAATATCTTCTGCTTCTATTAGGTCCATACCATTTCTGTCCTTTATCGAGCCCATCTTTGCATGAAATGTCCCCTTGGTATCTCTAATTTTCTTGAAGAGATCTCTAGTCTTTCCCATTCTGTTGTTTTCCTCTATTTCTTTGCATTGATTGCTGAGGAAGGCTTTCTTATCTCTTCTTGCTATTCTTTGGAACTCTGCATTCAAATGCTTATATCTTTCCTTTTCTCCTTTGCTTTTCTCTTCTCTTCTTTTCACAGCTATTTGTAAGGCCTCCCCATAGACAACTTTAATTATATAAAATTAAAAACACGACAGGATTCTGCAACAGGTTTAATTTGAAGAGGAAAATTGCAACGTAATGTTTGTATTTGGAAGACTTGAAATTTGAAGATGGACATTGCTAGAGGAAAAAAGGATCACTTGCTAGGTAGAAGTATAAGATGGTTTCAAAAGTGACTCAGTATTATAAGAATATCCTAGTTTATTGTTTTGATATCACATTTTTTGACAATTATAGGATAAATATTTATGAACTTGACTAAAAGTTGCTTTGTTCTTCTGACTTCATATACTGTTTTGTGTCTAACTGGTCCTAAAAATGCAGCTTAATCAGAACCCAGTCTTCATTTTCCATGACTACCATGGCCTTCTCCTTGACAATCTCCTATATAGCAACCAAGGCTAGTGAAACATTCAGAAGACAAACATCTGAAGCATCTGAAATTTGGCTTTATTTAAAATTTGTAGCAAATTCCTGGCCAGAAAAAAGCAAAGCTAACCATGAGCAAGAGAACGTGGTTTACAATAGAACTGCTAACGTTGCAAATGAATGCATCTCCAACTTTCTGCATTTTGGGAAATTTATCTCTCCTTTGATGCCCTGGAGAAAGCTTTTAGAAGGCGATTGCTTTAAAGTCTCTTTAGTGAACCCTGAATATTCATTGGAAGGACTAATGCTGAAGCTATACTTTGGCCACCTGATGTGAAGAGCTGACTCATCAGAAAAGACCCTGATACTGGGAAAGATTGAGGGCAGGAGGAGAAGGGAATGACAGAGGATGAGATGGTTGAGTGGCATCACCGACTCAATGGATGTTAGTTTGGGAAAACTTCAGGAGATGGCAAAGGACAGGGAAGTCTGGCATGCTGGATGTAGTCCATGGGATTGTAAAGAGTCAGATACTAGCTATGGAACACCAGTCTCAGATTTCCTGTCCCATTCCAGTCTGATAATTGCCAGCTCAAGTGCATAAGACTCTGAAGATTTTCTCTGACATTCTTTGCCTGATCTTTAAGCTTTAACTGCTGTTTAAAATTAGTTTTTTTTAACTTTTATATGATGTTTATCTGGATTGTAATCTTTTTTAGTATCATGAAATTATTCCTTTTCCACAACTATGGATGATATGAGCAGCAGAACATCATCTGACAGTTTTAAAGCATAGACTCCGAATTAGAGTAATAGACTGTAATATTTATATTATTATTGCTATTAACTATTATTATCATTGATATTATTAGTCATCTAAATCATTTACAATAAATCCAGACAGGAAAATTTCTGTCATATTTCTTTTGTCTTCCTATTTCTTACTTCCACTTTACAATCAATAGTTTGTTTCAGCATGTGGTTTCACTCTACCTTGATCTAAGTAAGCCTGTTGCTGGTGGTAATAATGATTTCCTTGATCAATAATAGCTCTGATCTCACCCTTAGATCTAAACCTGTTAATCAAAGTAGGCACGACCCCACATGCTCTGATCTGTGTTTATGCCTGTCTCTTCATCTCCTATCTCTCTCTTGCTTGCTCATTTACCTTCATCAGTGCTAGCTTTATTGATGGTCCTTAAACACAAGAAATCTCTCTCTATTTGAGGACTTATCTATTTCATCTCCCTATGAAACCTTGGCATGGATTTTATTTTCATATCGTTCAAGACTCTGGAAAAATAATACTGCGCAGAGTTTCCTTACCTCCTTATAAAAAATTACCTACTTCTACTTTCCTCTCTAATATTATGTGACTCAATCCTATTTCTAGAACTCATACCTACTTGAAAATTATTTATATGTTTCAGCTCAGTTCACTCGCTTAGTTGTGTCTGATTCTTTGCAACCCCATGGACTGAAGCATCCCAGTCTTCTCTGTCCATCACCAACTTGCAGAGTTTATTCAAACTCACATCCATTGAGTCAGTGATGACATCCAACCATCCCATCCTCTGTCATCCCCTTCTCCTCCCACCTGCATTATTTCCCAGCATCAGGGTCTTTTCCAATGAGTCAGTTCTTCTCATCAGGTGGCCAAAGTATTGGCATTTCAGCTTCAGCATCAGTTCCTCCAATGAATATTCATAACAAATTTCCATTAGGATGGACTTGTTGGACTTCCCTGCTGTCCAAGGATGTCCTCATTTTGTATTCCAGTAGTCCCCTATAATGGAAAGGACATCTTTTTTTTTTTTTTTTTGGTTTAGTTCTAGAAGGTCTTGTAGATCTTCTTAGAAACGTTCAACTTCAGCTTCTTCAGCATTATTGGTCAGGGCATAGACTTTGATTACTGTGATATTGATTGGTTTGCCTTGGAAATGAACAGAGATTATTCTGTCACTTTTGAGATTGCATCCAAGTACTGTATCTCAGACTCTTTTGTTGACTATGATGGCTACTCCATTTCTTCTATGGGAATCTTGCCCACAGTAGTAGATATAATGGTCATCTGAGTTAAATTCATCCATTCCAGTCTATTTTAGTTCACTGATTGCTAAAATGTCAATGTTCACTCTTGCCATCACCTGTTTGATCACTTCCAATTTGCCTTAATTCATGGACCTAACATTCCACGTTCCTATGCAATATTGCTCTTACAGCATCTGACTTGACCTCCATCACCAGTGACATCCACAACTGGGTGTTGTTTTTACTTTGACTCCATCTCTTCATTTTTTCTGGAGTTGGTTTACCCCTGATTTCCAGTAGCATATTAGGCACCTACTGACCTGGGGAGTTCATCTTTCAGTGTCCTATCTTTTTACCTTTTCATACTCTTCATGGGTTCTTAAGGCAAGAATACTGAAATAGTTTGCCATTCCCTTCTCTAGAGGACCATGTTTTGTCAGAACTCTCCACCATGACCCGTCCATCTTAGGGGTCATATTTTCATCAAGTTAGTGTGGTAGACTTGGGTATGGAATAAGCTGTCTTGGAAGAAGTCACCAATAACCCACCATAGAGCCGCCAGAACTTAAAGATGACTGGGGAAACAGACTCTCATTTCAGTTCAGTTCAGTCGCTTTTCATGTCTGACTCTTTGTGAGCCCACGAACTGCAGCATGTCAGGCCTCCCTGTCCATCACCAACTCCCGGAGTCCACCCAAACTCATGTCCATTGAGTTGGTGATGCCATCCAGCCATCTCATTTTCTGGCATCCTCTTCTCCTCCCAGCCTCAATCTTTCCCAGCATCAGGGCCTTTTCTAATTAGTCAGTTCTTTGCATCAGTTGGCCAAAGTATTGGAATTTCAGATTCAACATCAGTTCTTCCAATGAACATTCAGGATTTATTTCCTTTAGGATGGACTGGTTGGATCTCCTTGCTGTCCAAGGGACTCTCAAGAGTCTTCTCCAACAACACAGTTCAAAAGCATCAATTCTTCTGCTCTCAGCTTTCTTTATAGTCCCACTCTCACATCCATACATGACTACTAGAAAAACCATAGATTTGACTAGATGAAACTTTGTTGGCAAAGTAATGTCTTTGCTTTTTAATATGCTGTCTAGGTTGTCAGACTCTGGGAGGGCACAAACAGAATCTTGTACACATCAGGACCCAGGAGAAAGGAGCGGTCACCCCACAAGAGACTGACCTTATACTTGCCCGTGAGTGTCCAGGAGTCTCTGGCAGAAGTGTGTGTTGGTGGTGACCTGTTGCAGGGTTGGGGGCACTGAGTCTAGCAGTGGGTGCATGGGACCTTTTGAAGGAGGTCGTCATTATCCTCATTACCTCTACCATTGTTTGGCCTCAAGTCAAATAACACAGCCTTGCCCTTCAAGAGAAAATTGGATTAAAGATTTACTGAGCCTAGCCTAGCCATTCATAACAAGACCTATTTTCCCCCTCAGTCTGTCTCTCCCATCAGGAAGATTACATAAGCCTCTTATCCTTCTCCATCAGATGGCAGACAAACTGAAAAATACAATCACATAAAATTTATATGTTTGCCTGTTTATTATTTTATCTTTCCTACTAGAGTGTAAGCTCTAATGAACAGGTAATCTGTTTTATTAAATAAGTCTCTTTCAACATTCTGTTACACTGTCTGGTACAATGAAGATGCTTAATCAGTATCCCCAGGATGTGTGTAACCATAGACATGGCTTATTGAATAGGGGCCTAGACTTTGTGCTGAAGTGGTCCTGGGCTTCATGCTATTTGTCAACTAAATAATTTTAGCTGGGTTTCCATTTTAAGCTTCAGTAATATTTATCAATAAACTGTTATAAAAATTACATCAGATAATACAAGTAAATAGCCCAATGAACAGTATACATTGTTATAGTATTTCCATTAATGTTAACTTATCATCCACATAAAACTATAAGTTTTATGTGGGCAAGGGCAATGGCTTTCTTGCCAATATGATTTCTCCTATGCCTGGCCCATACTAATAGTTCAATAAGTATTTGCTGAATGAATAACAGTAAATAAATTAATGCTTGAAGCAAAAAGAATGCTTGTGTAAATATGTATACATACATATGTATACATATTTTTATATATTATACTACTCTGTTTATACAGTAACATACAACATCCATAGCAAATACTATGAAGTATATAATTTATATGATAATTGTAATGATAATTGATGTTTTGATGTGCCCTGTTGGTATTACTCAAAGCAAATTCACCATATTTTATAAGATAATCATGTATGCATGTGTCTTAGAACTGCCCAACTCTTTGTGACCACATGATCTACAGCCCACCAGACTCCTCTGTTTGTGGGACCCTCTAGGCAAAAACACTGGACTGGATTGCCATTTACTCCTCCAAGAGATCTTCATGACCCAGGTATCAAACCTGCATCTCTTGCATTGACAAGCAGGTTTTTTAACACTGAGCTACCTGGGAAGTTCAAGATAATCTTAGGCATTTTATTATTTTAGACATTTCTTAAAATAGTAGGTCTTTGATGTGCTAGGATTTCTTGACCTCATATAGTTATATGAAATTTCAGATGTTAAAATTTGAGTAGATAATGAGTTATATCTTACAAAGCAAAAAACTTTTGGTATTTGCAAAATTAGCAGTTTCTTAGAATGTTAGGTTATAATCATTCTACTAAATGTGAGACCATGTCTGACATATTTGATAAATAGGAAATTCTGGAGTTCTGTGAAGAGACTGTAAATTCTTTTAACTCAAAGGAAGTGTCTGACACAGTTCAGTCTTTGGCACTGACACTCCACGTATGCTACTTGGATGAGGTTTCATTTATAGGTGCAGTGACTTCTGGAATCAACTTTTAAAAGCAAAGCTCTGAGAAAACTTTTTAGAAAACCCAAATCTCCCCATTTGCTAACTTAGACCAGATCACATAGTCTAAAATTACTCTTAACTTGCTTTTCATTGTCAATAGTCTCTCTGGTCTACAATCAGTGTAGTTTTAGTGTGATGTGAAAAGATCAATAATAACTTTGAAGCTTTCATTTCAGTGCAAAAGAAACTCATTTTCTTCCTCTTGACTTTTGCCAAGGAAAATATTGTTTAAATATAATGTAATTATTTTTTAAAGATAATGTTGTTATTAAAACATATAATACATGTATTTGACAATTCTGATTAAAAAGATTTCAAAATAACCTTTTCAAGTATATCTTAAAATCACTGTAGAATTTGATTTTTCCCTTACACTTGCATTTCAGCAGACAAAGGAATGGTGCTATACACTTTTAAGCCAGAAAAGGGCCATTTTGTTAATATTTATTAAAAATTACTAAAAATTATTACAGAAAATAATCTTATTATAAACTTGATAGATATTGCATGTTTGATCTTCCAGAGTTGTCAAATACTTCATTAAAAATGTATTTTATGACTCTTATGGACTCTGTTGCAGAGGAAGAGGGTGGGATGATTTGGGAGAATGGCATTGAAACATGTATAATATCATGTATGAAACAAGTTGCCAGTCCAGGTTCGATGCACGATACTGGATGCTTGGGGCTAGTGCACTGGGATGACCCAGAGGGATGGTATGAGGAGGGAGGAGGGAGGAGGGTTTGGGATGGGGAACACATGTATACCTGTGGCGGATTCATTTTGATATTTGGCAAAACTAATACAATTTGTAAAGTTTAAAAATAAAATAAATTTAAAAAAATAAATAAAAATTTAAAAAATGTATTTTATGGAGATATTAATTTACAAATGCTTGATATTATTTGCAAATAAACTACTAAAACTCAAGATAAATCTCATTAACAAGTATTTTAGAGTAAATTACAAAATAGAATTTAAATTTATCTGTGAAATTAAATTTTAAATCTTTGCTTTATAAATAGTAAATTATACTCATAGCATTGTAAAATGAAGCAATGTGGTTTATGATAAGTCTTATTTGAAAGCATGGAAATTAAATCCTAGAGCTGTGTGTTTGAATGTATTTAGTACACTTATATCAAATGTTTAGAATACATATGTGCATATATCTGTGCACATATATGTGTATGGAACATCTGATTGTTTGAAGATTGAGAAAGGAGCACGACGGGACTGTGTGCTGTCACCCAGTTTGTTTAAGCTATATGCTGAGCACATCATGAGAAATGCTGGGCTGGATGAGTTACAAGCTGGAATCAAGATAGGGAGGAGAAACATTAACAACCTCAGATATGTGGATGATACCACTCTAATGGCAGAAAGGGAAGAGGAACTAAAGAGCTTCTTGATGAGGGTGAAGGAGGATAGTGAAAGAGCCAACTTAAAACTAAATATTAAAAACAAACAAAAAACAAAGAACATGGCATCAGGCCCCATGACTTCATGGCAAATAGAAGGGGGAAAGGTAGAACTAGTGGCAGATTTCCTCTTCTTGGGCTCTAACTTCACTGTGGATGATGACTATAGACATGAAATAAGATGATTGCTCCTTGGCAGGAAGGCTATGAAAAACCTAGACAGTGTGTTGAAAAGCAGACACATTACTCTGCCAACAAAGGTCCATATAGTCAAGGCTATGGTGAGAACTAGACCATAAAGAAGGCAGAAAGTGAAATAATTGATGCCTTTGAACTGTGGTGCTGGAGAAGATACCTAAAATACCCTTGGATAACAAGGAGACCAAACCAGTCAATCTTAAGAGAACTTCATCCTGAATACTCATTAGAAGGATTGATATTGAAGCTGAAGCTCCAGTATTTTGGTCATTTGATGTGAACAGCCTACTCATTGGCAAAGTCCCTGATGCTTGTACAGACTGAAGGCAGAAGGAGAAGAGGGCTTCAGAGGATGATATGGCTGGACAGCATCACCGATGCAGTGGACATGAACTTGGTGAGGGACAGGGAGGCCTGACATGCTGCAGTCTATGGGGTCACCAAGTCAAACATGACTGGGTGACTGAACAGCAGTGTGCATATACATGTATGTGCATATGTATTTGTATCTTGTGTTTAATACATATATATTTTTATTTAGTAAATACATGTTTATATTTGGAATACACACCCATAAATACATATAAAGCAAACAAGTCTATATTTTTGTGCCTCAGAATAAGTTCCCTTATACTGAGTTTATTGGCAAACACTCTGGCAAACACACTCATAAGAAAGTTGGGAAGACAGAAAAAGATGGGAGGAAGAGAAGGTTATTTTCAATGTAGTTGAAAACAAAGACTCATTTTACAGGGAGGTCTGGAGTTGTCATTACCCTTCAGTTTTGTCTCAAACTTATTAAAAGCAGCCTGGCCCCTGGAGTGCCACATTGGCTGCCATTTACTGAGGACCATCCTAGGAAGGGTTATAACTCTGGTTGAGTCAGCTTTCTGAGCTTTCCAGGTGGCACAGCAGTAAAGAATCCACTTACTAACACAGGAGACACAGGAGAAATGGTTTTGATCCCTGGGTTGGGAAGCTCCTCTGGAAGAAAATATGGCAACCCACCCAGTATTCTTGCCTGGATAATTCCATGGACAGAGGAGTCTGGCAGACTACATATAGTCAGTCCATGGGGTAACCAAGAGTCCAGCATGACTGAACACACATATATGAGTCAGTTTTCTGTGCTATTCCAGTGATCAATGCAACTGATATTCTTAACAGCTAGAGAATGAACTACATTGGCCTTGAAGAAGATATCTGGGCAGAGAACCAGAGTATCCAGTAAAATCCACCCCTTGTACCATGTTAAAAAATTATAAAACTTAGACCCATAACTTTGTGTAGCAAGTAGAGTAGAAAATAGTCAAGCCTGCAGTAAAAATAGCCCTGGATCTTGAGCCATGCAACCCTCTAGGCTTTATGTTACTAGAATGTCCTACAACTGGAAAAGATATGTGAAGCTTATGGCAAGGCCTAAATTAAAACGTGTAAAAGTGTTAGTTGTTCAGTCTTGTCTAACTCTTTGCAACCCCACAGACTGTAGCCCACCAGGTTCCTCTGTCCATAGAATTCTCTAGGCAAGATTACTGGAGTGGGTAGATGTTCCTTTCTCTGGGGAATCTTTCCAACCCAGGAATTAAACCCAGGTCTCCTGCATTGCAGGTGGATTCTTTACTGTGTGACCCACCAGGGTAGCACAAATTTAGATGTAGTTGCCTTAGAATTCTGGAGCAAGGCCATACTATCTACAGAAAAAAATTATGTAGCATGTGAAGATAAGCACTTAGAATATGAGCTCTGGTCAGATGAAGGACCTGACAATTAATTATTAAAAGCTGTGCACCCAGAGAATGCCGTTTGAGCTGAAGCTGAATAGACCCACTAATGCATAGGTTAAGTGGGTGTTTGCTAGGATGTTAAATCCTATTTAAGGCTGAATTCCAATATATATCCCCTATGAAATATTTTCTAGGCATCTTGCCTCCTTTCTCATTTGGAATGAATTACTCTCTACTCAAAGGAGTATGCTCCCATATTAATGGGCTATTCTTTGTTAAGCTGTGTTAAGCTGTTAATATTTGTAGTTCCTCAGAAAAGAATTTTACTTAGTTCAAATATCTGAGTCTTTTATATACTCTTTTAAATATACAGACCTTAAAGATAATTTCCTTTTTGTAGTGGTTTAACACACCTTGGAACCAAATAGAAGTAACAGATAGTTTTCCCAGAATCATACTTATTTATTGTCATGGCAATATGTAAAAATTATGACTTTGAAAGTTGTTTTAATCTCAGATATAGTCCCAGGTTTCAATTGTTCCCTCATTTTTCACCCAGAGTTACTTGCCAATGACAAAGATCAATAGCCCACTGGGACTGAAAAGCAAAAGTAATTAGAAACTTGACGCTAAGCTACTTGCCTGGAATATAGAGTAGAGCAGGGTATTTTTTCTTTAATATTAAAACATATAGATGACAACACAGTTGTAAGAGTTCTGTCTAAATCAAAGGAAATGGCTTATCTATAGATAATGATGTCTGCTGACCTGACAGTCTTTTCAATGAAATCCAGGCCAATATTTGAATTTATAAAAAAAAAAAAACAAAACTTTTTTTTCTCTTGTATTCAAGGGAGATAAAATAATGTGTGAAAAAGACAAAAGAGAATATTGTAGATGAAAACTGAAAGAAATTCCAATCTAAATCTTTGGATTTGTAGTTTATGTTTTTCAAGATTCTCTCTTTCCTTTATGATCCTAATCCATGTAAAGATGCAGTTTCTGATTTATGCCATAGTGGTCATATAAAGCAAGCTGATATATGAAAAGGGTGGATTTCACAACTGCTATAAGAAATAATATCAGCAAAAACAGGGGTTTCCACGTTGCTTATGTCTCTAGGAAATACTGGTAAACTGAAAGAGGTAGGTAGCTACCTGAATTTCTTCATTTTCTTCTAACTTTAAAATCTTCTTTAAAGTAAAACTTGAATGAAAACCTTCAGGGGTTACCCTTGTCTTTATAACCTGTATAATATGGATCGTAGCTTGGGTTGTCTCTCTGTGTGATGGCTTTGAGACCCTGATTTTTATAGCGTCCTGTCCTTGGTAACTGTGTATAGTCTCAAGAATGATTATATCTGTAACACATTCATCCTCTGTAACGTTTTCTCATCTCTTGCTTGACACGCCTACGCTGAGCATTTCTGATGGTCGCTTTTGATTATTTTAATACCGTCTCCCCAAGCAGTGTCCTTATGCACATCTCACTACATCACAGTCATAACTTGAATCCTTCTCCCCTAACACTCTTTTGTGGGGACACACACATATACACATAAGAATATCCAGGATAAGAATGTTGGATTTAAAAACATAAATAAAAATAACACCAGTCAGAATGGCTGCAATCCAAAAGTCTACAAATAATAAATGCTGGAGAGGGTGTGGAGAAAAGGGAACCCTCTTACACTGTTGGTGGGAATGCAAACTAGTACAGCAACTATGGAGAACAGTGTGGAGATTCCTTAAAAAACTGGAAATAGAACTGCCTTATGATCCAGCAATCCCACTGCTGGGCATACACACTGAGGAAACCAGAAGGGAAAGAGACACGTGTACCCCAATGTTCATCGCAGCACTGTTTATAATAGCCAGGACATGGAAGCAACCTAGATGCCCATCAGCAGATGAATGGATAAGAAAGCAGTGGTACATATACACAATGGAGTATTACTCAGCCATTAAAAAGAATACATTTGAATCAGTCCTAATGAGGTGGATGAAACTGGAGTCTATTATACAGACTGAAGTTAGCCAGAAGGAAAAACACCAATACAGTATACTAACGCATATATATGGAATTTAGAAAGATGGTAACAATAACCCTGTGTACGAGACAGCAAAAGAGACACTGATGTATAGAACAGTCTTATGGACTCTGTGGGAGAGGGAGAGGGTGGGAAGATTTGGGAGAATGGCATTGAAACATGTAAAATATCATGTATGAAATGAGATGCCAGTCCAGGTTCGATGCACGATACTGGATGCTTGGGGCTAGTGCACTGGGACGACCCAGAGGGATGGTATGGGGAGTGAGGAGGGAGGAGGGTTCAGGATGGGGAACACATGTATACCTGTGGTGGATTCATCTTGATATTTGGCAAAACTAATACAATTATGTAAAGTTTAAAAATTAAATAAAAATTAAAAAAATAAATAAAAATAAACAACTTTTTGAAAAATTGGGAATATTAGAATGAAACTAAAATGCTTTTGAATTGTGGTGCTGAAGAAGGCTCTAGAGAGTCCCTTGGACTGCAAAGAGATCAAATCAGTCAAAACTAAAGGAAATCAGCCCTGAATTTTCATTGGAAGGACTGATGCTGAGCTGAAGCTCCAGTACTTTGGCCACCTGATACAAAGAGCTGACTTACTGGAAAAAGCCCTGATGCTGGGGAAAATTGAAGGCAAAAGGAAAAGGGGGTGACAGAGGATGGGATGGTTAGATAGCATCACCGACTCAATGAGCATGACTCTAAACAAACTCCAGGATAGTGGAGGGTAGAAGAGCCTGGTGGGAGAGGGAAATGGCAATCCACTCCAGTATTCTTGCCTAGAGTATCCTGTGGACAGAGGAGCCTGGTGGGCTGCTGTCTATGGGGTCGCACTGAGTCAAACACAACTGAAGTGACTTATCAGCAGCAGTAGCAGCAGAAGAAAAACCTGGCATGCTGCAGTCCATGCTGCAGTCCAAGGTGTGGAATACAGCTTAGCTACTGAACAACAATATGCAAAAAATAAAATACAAGCACCTCACACATGCACACAAACTGGTTACTAGGTTTTACTGTTCCTTCTCTATCAGGATTCTTCTCAGGCTTTGCTCCACTGCTCCGTCACCTTCCTCCACTCACCCACCATTTCTCAAAGGTTGGCTTTCACTTTTCAGGAGTCCAATTCAAATGTTTTTCCCTCTCTAGAGTGCAGGCTCCATCCCTTGGACTCAGAGAGAAATTAAGCCCTATTCCCAGATTAAGTCAAGTGCCTTGAGTTACCCTGAATGATTGATCTCTGATACACCACTTCCTTCAGGGGAAACCACTACTCTGATTCCTGAATAGTTTATGTGGCATGGGGCCAGGATAGGTCATCACAAAACAAGCTGTATCTTTCTCAGACACCAGTAAAGCTTCCTGGGGAATGTACTGTCAACTTGAATAAACTCACCAATGGGTCCATCCCTTTTAAAGCATCTGCCTGCAGTGCGGAAGACCTGGGTTCAATTCTTGGATCAGAAAGCTCCCCTGGAGAAGGAAATGGCAACCCCCTACAGTATTCTTGCCTGAAGAATCCCATGGACAGAGGAGCCTGGTGGGCTACAGTCATGGGATTGCAAGAGTCGGAAATGACTTAGGTCTATCTTTCTTTCTTGTCTTTCTTTCTTAATTGAGGGAGGATCTGTCTGGAGACAAACTTCAACTTCCACACAGGAAGGTAGAAGGTGCATTTTTACTGACCATTTATTTATTCTTGTTGTTGTTGCTACTGTTGTTTATTTTTACAGCTGCAAATTGTGAAGTCAAGGATTTGTCCCTAACAATAGAAATAATCATTGATAACTTACAGCTTACCCTGCTGCAGTGTGTGTGTGTGTGTATGTGCTCAGTCACTCAGTCCTGTCCAGCTCCTCTTTGCAACCCTATGGATTGATCCATCTGTAGCCTGCCAGACTCCTCTGTACATGAAATTTTCCAGGCACGAATACTGGAGTGGGTTGCCATTGCATCCTCCAAGGGATCTTCCTAACCCAAGGATTGAAGCAGCATCTCTTACCTCTCCTGCATTGGAAGATGGGTTCTTTACCACTACAAAGTGGGCTGGATGTTAATGCTGTCTTTTTGATGTTGTTGTTTTTCAGTGGCTGTTTAATCAGTATGTAGTCAGTTTTAAAAATATTCTTCTTGAAAAATATCATATCAGTTATAAAGTTGGGTTAAGTCAGTGGAAATGAGTGATTTTCTTACACATTTTTATGTTTGGATTTTATTTTAATGTATAATTAGAGGAGATATTGTATTATAGTTGGCAGGTGATTTTGTGACAGAAATAATTAAGAATGGATAGAATTGAAAGGTGAAGTGTGTATATATATACACACACATATATACATATATATATGTAGTCTATCTGAAGATGAAAGTAAGTACTACTTACAGTTATTCTTTAGAGATGTCAAGTAAAGAATTAACTAGCAAGTATTACTAAGAAGAATTCACATTCTAGACCAAGCCCTAGGCCATGTGCTGTGGGTTAAATACTATTTAAATTTTAGAGAAGCCTTTGGTATTAAGAAGCTTCAGTCACTTTTTTTTGAGATGTATTGCTCATAAACTTGAAAGTCCACTTTTGAAAATCCTAAATTTATAAGGTTTAAAAAAGAGGTAGATTAATTTCTTTGAAACTCTACTTCCTGAAAGATACATACCCTGTAGCCATGTCTTGGTAAACAAGTGTTATTTCACTTGCTTTATGCAATGAAGAATGTAAATATGTCTGTTTGGTAAAATAGTTTAAAAGTCTTCTTGTGTCAAATTAATCTTATTTATTTAATTCCACTGATCTCAGGTTGACAGCACACTTGTTTAGTGACTTCACTATATTTTAGTGGACTAAAACATCATGTTCAATTATTTATTTAATATTCTAATCAGATATAACCTGATCATTTCTACCAAATTCCAATCATTGTTAATTCCCCCCTCGCACAGACCTACCACATTTACACACTCTCCTTACATGTGTTTCACCTGGAAGAATAACTGTTCTCTGTCTTCACAATTGAATCTATCAAAGTGACTGTGCCATACAGCCCATCCAGAGAAGGTTATCCAAGAAAAACTGCTGATTGAAAATAATGTGTGGAACCACTGCTGATTGTTGCTTTGGTAAATCTTTCTTTTTAGTTGCAAAGGGCCACTTGGTAACTGTATAAAAATATTCATATCCACAGACCGGTAGTTTGTAATATAGCTTTTTCCAAATGGTTCCTTGGAGGTCTCGTGCTGAGTTTTGAAAATATTTTTGAAGAGAACATGGACATCTGATGATAAATAAAATTATGATTGTATGGAAATAGTGAAAATTCAGGTTGCTATATAACATCTTACCAGAGCTTTTTAAACATTATTCTTTTCCAAATAATCTTTAGATCAACTTTGAGAAATGTGACTTGATTTTGACAATTCTAAATACCAAGGTCCCTCAGTTATAATAGTATATCAGTTGGTGATTTGAAGGAGGTTGTTTTTTATAGTTGTGGCCTCTTAATCCTGAGAGTTCTCATCTTCTGGACAATACTTTGTTTTCTCTATTTCCATTAAAAATTAGAGTATCTTAATATTTTGGTATAAAGACTGCTTCTATATCAATTGTAAGCTAGAAGATTGTGAGGTGGAAATGTTTAGAAATTAGGATATAGCTAAAATTTGTTTTAAATTAAAAGGATAGTAGAACACTTTAATACAAACCTGTAACTAGCAAGTATATTTTACCAGCAAAATCACCCTTATTGTTATTATTTTTACTAGGTGGTGGTCTTTTATAGTATCATACTGTTTTCACCATGGTCACTAATATGAATATGTATGTGGAGATTATTGACTTATGTGACATGTATACTAACTCCTGGTATATTGAAGAAGCATTTTTCCAGCTTTATTGAGATATAATTGACATATGATTCTTTGTAAGTTTAGTGATGATATGATATACATATATATTTAAACCAATTAGCATTCTCACAGTGATGTTTTATCTGTGGATAGTGGCTAATTGATCTTGTGAGGAGCAGTGAAGTCAGGAATGACTTATGACATGATCTTAACAGCATCACTTATTTTGTTTTTAACTAAGCTTTATATTACCACCCTGCTTATTTAACTTATATGCAGAGTACATCATGAGAAACGCTGGGCTGGAAGAAGCACAAGCTGGAATCAAGTTTGCTGGGAGAAATATCAATAACCTCAGATATGCGGATGACACCACAGTTATGGCAGAAAGTGAAGAGGAACTAAAAAGCCTCTTGTTGAAAGTGAAAGATGAGAGTTAAAAAGTTGGCTTCAGGCTCAACATTCAGAAAACTAAGATCATGGCATATGGTCCCATCACTTCATGGGAAATAGATGGGGAAACAGTGGGAACAGTGTCAGACTTTATTTTTCTGGGCTCCAAAATCACTGCAGATGGTGATGGCAGCCATGAAATTAAAAGACGCTTACTCCTTGGAAGGAAAGTTATGACCAATCTAGATAGCATATTGAAAAGCAGAGACATTACTTTGCCAACAAAGGTCTGTCTAGTCGAGGCCATGTTTTTTCCAGTGGTCATGTATGGATGTGAGAGTTGGACTGTGAAGAAAGCTGAGAGCCGAAGAATTGATGCTTTTGAACTGTGGCGTTGGAGAAGACGCTTGAGAGTCCCTTGGAATACCAGGAGATCCAACCAGTCCATCCTAAAGGAGATCAGTCCTGGGTGTTCATTGGAAGGACTGATGCTGAAACGCCAATACTTTGGCCACCTCATGCAAAGAGTTAACTCATTGGAAAAGACCCTGATGCTTGGAGGGATTGGGGGCAGGAAGAGAGTAGGGGACAACAGAGGATGAGAGGCTGGATGGCATCACTAACTCAATGGACATGAGTTTGAGTGAACTCTGGGATTTGGTGATGGACAGGGAGGTTTGGCATGCTGCCATTCATGGGGTCACAAAGAGTTGGACATGACTGAGCAACTGAACTGAACTGAAGCTTAAGGGTGGTATGTGAGTGTAAAAGAGAGAGAGAGAGAGAGGGGAGAGAGAGATGTTTATGTCCTTATCAAAGAAGAGAAATCACGCGTATCAGTCCTAGCTAATTGAGACTGAGATTTTTTTTCCCCACAAATCTGTTATCAAATTCTTTCTCACTTTATAAAACAAAATACAGATGGTGAAATGCTTGCATGCTGTCACTTGGAAAAATGCTTATGTTGCTTTTCCATACACATAAACAATTAAATTGGACAAAATACTTTATTATATAGCATCACAATTATTTTGGTTTATGTGTTTCTGCAATAACATTACTTTGAGGCAGTTCTTCTTAAGTTGCAGGTGTGCAGTCCATGAGTGCTTCAACCTATGTTTGCTTTTCTGCATTTTCCTTCAGCTACATGGAAGTTTCTATTAAATATCTTTCTGTACTGACCACATGCATAATTGTATTAAAAAATGATTAAACAGCAAAGCAAGGAGCTGTGGAAGCTAGGGATAAAATTAGTCAAGGCAGAAGAGGAAATCAGTATTGACTTTTCAAAAATATGGGGACCTGGATGTTAATCTTTTGTGTCTCTATTCAATATAGTCATAACCATCTGTTCTTCACACCTTCCTACCTAGCCTTTACAAAAACCCCATTACCCCATCAGTGTGAAAGAAGAAAACATTGTATGGAATTAGGATGTGGTTCCAGTAGGCACACATCGAGGAGAGTGGACTTCCTTACATGCTTTCTCAGGCACACTAGAATACAAACTCCACAAGAGCAAGGTGTTTTCTCCACTCATGTCTCCCCAGTACCTTTTATAGAGATGGCACATGGAAGGTCCTCTAAAAATATCCATTACTCAAATAAAGGTAAATTATAAGTAATATTCAGTTCAGTTCAGTTCAGTTGCTCAGTTATGCCCGACACTGTGTTACCCTATGAACTGTAGCACGCCAGGCCTCCCTGTCCATCACCAACTCCCAGAGTTCACCCAAACTCATGTCCATCGAGTCCGTGATGCCATCCAGCCATCTCATCCTCTGTCATCCCCTTCTCCTCCTGCCCCCAATCCCTCCCAGCATCAGAGTCTTTTCCAATGAGTCAACTCTTCGCATGAGGTGGCCAAAGTATTGGAGTCTCAGCTTCAGCATCAGTCTTTCCAAAGAACACCCAGGACTGATCTCTTTTAGAATGGACTGATTGAATCTCCTTGCAGTCCAAGGGAGTGAAGTAAGCCAGAAGGAAAAACATAAATACAGTATACTAACGCATATATATGGAATTTACAAAGATGGTAACAATAACCCGGTGTATGAGACAGCAAAAGAGACACTGATGTATAGAACAGTCTTATGGACTCTGTGGGAGAGGGAGAGGGTGGGAAGATTTGGGAGAATGGCAATGAAACATGTAAAATATCATGTAGGAAACGAGTTGCCAGTCCAGGTTCGATGCACGATGCTGGATGCTTGGGGCTGGTGCACTGGGACGGCCCAGAGGGATGGTATGGGGAGGGAGGAGGGAGGAGGGTTCGGGATGGGGAACACATGTATACCTGTGGCGGATTCATTTTGATATTTGGCAAAACTAATACAATTATGTAAAGTTTAAAAATAAAATAAAATTAGAAAAAATAAATAAATAAAAAGTCTTCTCCAACACCACAGTTCAAAAGCATCAATTCTTTGGTGCTCAGCTTTCTTCACAATCCAACTCTCACATCCATGCATGGCCACTGGAAAAACCATGGCCTTGACTACATGGAACTTTGTTGGCAAAGTAATGCCTCTGCTTTTCATTATGCTACCTAGGTTGGTCATAACTTTCCTTCTAAGGAGTAAGTAATATTAGTTAATAAAAAATTCTGCATTTGGAATTCTGAACTTTAGGGAAGATAAACAAAATGGCAGAATTTTCCATGGATGGATTTTTCTTCCTGGTACATGTTAAGAGATCATATCAATAACAACTAAATTTCAGCTCAAAAATTCAAAACAGGATAACATAATTACAAGAGCATAACAGAATCAAGTTTAAAATAAGAAGTGGTTTATTCTCAGAGGAGGCTGCATACACTGTCCTAAACCTTATGTGATACACACTTGCACACACACAGACATACAATATTTTTTATATTGCATTTATGTAGTTAGCAAACAATTTGTTATATTATGGTTTCAATCATTCCCTTTATTGGTTTTCAGTGTTTAGTCTCTCAGTAGTGTCTGACTCTTTGAGACCCCATGGACTATAGCCTGCCACGCTCCTCTATCCATGGGATTTCCCAGGGAAGAACACTGGAGTGGCTTGCCATTTCCTCCTCCAGTGGATCTTCCTGACCCTGGGATCAAGCTCATGTCTCCTGCATCTCCTGCTTAGCAGGGAAATTCTTTACCACTGAAGCCCTAAAGAAGTTCTTTAAAACAGTAACTTTCAAATAAGGAATTTTTCTCCCTAGGAGACACTTGGAAATTCCTTGACATATTTTTGATTGTCACCAATGGAACTTGCTATTATCATCTAGTAAGCAGAGGCCAAGGATGCTGCTAAACATCCCACAATACATAGACCAGGCATCCACAACAAAGAAAAATATAGTCTAGAAAAATCAATAGCACTGAGATTGAGAAATTTGGCAATGAGGAGCATTTATCATATTTTGCAGAGAACTTTTGATATGTAGAATGGAGACAATCGTTAAATAGGACTCTCATACTCAGGTTGGGTAATCCAGGTAGGGAGAAGCTGCAAAGACATAGTTCTGTTTACGCACTTCATGGTTATACCTAAATGAACTACATACACAAATACAAATTAAAAATAAATTTAAAAATGATCCTGGGAATTTTCTGTCTTTACAGATAAATTTGAAAGTGAGAGTGAAAGTGTTAGTCACTTGGTCGTGTCTGACTCTTTGTGACTCCATGGATTATAGCTCATCAGGTTCCTCTGTCCATGAGATTTTCCCGGCAAGAATACTGGAATGGGTAGCCATTCCCTTCTCCAAAGGATATTCCCAACCCAGGGAACAAATGTGGGTCTCCTACATTGTAGGCAGATTCTTTATCATCTGAGCTACCAGGGAAGCCCACAGATACATTTGACTATCATAAAAATCAAAGTTGAAAATTTCTATCAAGGCAATAATTCCCACTAGGAAACCCTGTGATTTAGGCAAAGGGACTCATTTGAGAGATGAGGTTTTGTCCACATCTAACATATATCAAGACCATACAAGTTATCAAGTATACAAATATTTAAATATATGAAATGCAGTGCTTGATCTTCTTTGAATCACATAGGATAATATTAAGGCATAATCATTCATCAAGTTGATATCAAGAATGACATATTGAAAGTGACATGTTAGTTGAGTGCCTTCTGGAAGCCAAATCAGACATGGAATTGGAAGAGCATGAGATTTACTGGGGAAAATGCCTATTCAATGGGCTTCCCAGGTGGTACTAGTGGTAAAGAACACATCTGCCAATGCAGGAGATGTAAGACATGCAGGCTCAATCTCTGGGTGGGGAAGATCCTCTGGAGGAGAGCATGGTAAAACACTCCAGTATTCTTTCTGAGAGAATCTCAGGGACAGAGGAGACTGGCGGGCTACAATCTATAGGACCACAAAGAATCAGACTGAAGTAACTTAGCAAGCATGCATGCAGGTCCGTTCAATATGCTGAGACAGAATCATAGAAGAAGAAAAAAGCAATGAGACGGAGCTGCTGTTCTCATATCTGTGAAGGAGAGAGGAACACAGAAGAGCCCTGTAAGAAGTGTCTTAGACCCCAGCACAGTTCCGAGAAAGGCTTGATCAGGCTAATGAGAAATCCTCAAGTCCCAAACTCCCATGTGAGAAGCTCCTGATCTTTCAGGAACAGGGCTACATTAAGGTCTTCACTGTGCGGAGTTATCAACTAGGGGCAATGCACAAAATCTTGACCTCATCCTGAATGAGATGGCTGGGCTAGAGAGGCATCAGGGCACTATCTATCGATCTGTTCCCTGTATCAAGAAGTGTCAACAGTGCATTTTTATAGTGGTTACATCATTGAAGAGAGGATGGTATCATGTTCTCTAATCTGTTTCCACACACAAGACATCAGAAGCTCTGAGAATATTAAATAAAATCAGAAATGAGAATCTGTATCCCCCTTCCCATTTTTGGTAATATTTTATAACTATTAAATCTTAAACACAGAATTACAATGTGGTTTTCATATCAATTACAGATAATGCATATCTTCAAAGTCATGAATTGATATGAGGAGCCAGTCTGCACTGAGAAATACAGAGCAGTGACCAAAGTTTTAGAAAGAGTAATTAGAAGTGTGCTTGACAAGTGAAGGCTGATACAGAATAGATCTAATAATGCACCTGATTTGTGAATATTTGCTTATACTACAGTTTCTGATTGAAGGGTTTATAAACGTCAACATTTTTTTATAACTGGAGGAAATTTTAGAAATGGTTTTAATATAGCAATATGGACATTTAAACCTTGACTCTAATGATAACCCTAAAATTTATAGAGTTAGATATAAAGCTGCAAGTTTTATATGGTGGTTTGAAACAAATTGGTTTAGACTTGAACTTGACAGTAGAAATTGTTCTCATACTTCATATTTTTCTATTATGTACCTCTTCTTCCATGATTATCATTTATTATTCTTGCAATAGCATTACACAAATTGTCATGAATGTTGTCTTTGTGTTAATTGCTAATCTGAATCAAAATATGCTATTAATTAGATTAACTAAGGTTTGATTTAGTGACTTAATCTCTCTTTGATATTCATCTCAAAATAACCCTAATTTAGCTTTATCTTTTGAACCAGTGCTTCTCATAATTAGAGTGGACAATGTCATTATTTCTACTGGGTAAGAGATTTATGCTGGATAAAAATGAAGTGGACCACTACCTTAGGGCACAGTGAAAAGAGCACCACTGTGACAGCCTTGTAAGATTAATTCCCATCCCTACCATTTATGGTCGATTTCCGTCATTTCTGCTCTTAAATTTATGCTGTTTCAAATACCATGTTTTGTCTGCCTTTATTCTAACTTACTTAATAACTAATAGGCACATTTTAAAAGGAGAATAAAAGAAGCTCAGAAATGTTGTGTGCACTATTTTAAGACTGCAGCTGCGCTTATTACTTGAGTTCTCTAAAGTGTTCAGGTTATTTTTACCTAATTTTTCTAAGAAGGTGTTAGCCTTTGTGCTTTCATACCTTATTTTATCCCCAACTGTCTATATCTACCAAAGTAAAGAAGAAAAAAGATAATCAAAGCACAGTTAAGAAAAAAAAATTTGGACTTATCCTAGTTTATTTCCATAATCCATAAGTTGCAATAATTTAGTAAGTACTGTGCCATCTCTAGGGCTATAGATTCATTGTGACTTACTGTACAAAACTCTTCAGCTTATTTCACATCTTTCTGTAGGACAGATTCTGAGAAACTTTCTGTGTTCCATTATTGCCATATTTCCTTTGTACTGATCTTTTCTGTTCTTTCCCATATACAGTATTGTATTTTTATTATTTATTTTTTGCACAAAAAGAATAGGAGGTTGTTGAGTATGTTAACCAAAAATAGAACATTTAAAATTCTGTCTTGTTGTTAGTGTCAGGCACTCTTCTAAATATTATCTATATATAGTTACTAAAGCAAACTTGAGTCTGCTTATGAATGCACAGTAAAGCCCATCTATTGACATCAGCTTGTGGTGAAGGAAAGGACAGCTTTTATTGAAGGGGACCAAACAAGGAGAGGGCTTCCCTGGTGGTTCAGTGGTAAAGAATCCACCTGTCAATGCAGGAGACCCAGATTTGATCCCTGGGTATGGAAGATCCACTAGAGAAGGGAATGACTATCCACTCTAATATTCTTGCCTGAAGAATACCATGGACAAAGAAGTCTGGTGGGCTACAGTCCATGGGGTCACAAAGAGTAGAACATGACTTGGCAACTGAACAGCAAAAACAAAGCAAGGAGAACAGGCAGCGTGTGCTCCAAAGATCCAAATTCCCCGATGGCTTTCAGCGAAGGAGTTTTAAAGGCAGTGTGAGGGAGGGGTCTGCAGAGTGCATGATGAGCTTATGCACAATTCTCAGGTTGGCTGGCATCAAGGTTAAGTTTCAAGCATCTCTAATCTTCGGGTTTCAATTGGTCTGAGATATGTGTTTCTAGTTTGTGGTTTTCATCTGGTTGTAATACTCCAACCTCTGAAAACAGCTTAGGAATGTGTGCCAGGCCTTTATCTCTTTCTTTCAGGGAACAGAGAGTTTGATGATTCTGCTATGTGGTTGCTTTATAGTGTATATTGTTACTAGTTTCTTGGCCCACCAGTAATTCTTTTTTTCTAAAACTCCACATTTCCTTAATCATTAGCTCCTCAGGTAAACTTTTTGAGATCCAGGGGAGGTCTGGGAGACTAAATCAAAAACCTTTTACCACAAAGGACAAAGACACAGGAGGCTTGTGCATGATTTCAGTGTCCCCTTTTCCTTGACATTCCTCAATCTTGAGAGTAACAGGTTCAGGACAAGAAACAGAATAAAGTTTTGAATGAAGAGGATAATCATAAACTCTGCAGAAGAACTTGGTTTTAGGTGGATTTAGGTAGTTTCAAAATTATCTCATTTAATCCTCCCAAGAACATGTTTGCATAGAAAACATTGCAATTCTCATTTTACTCATCAAAAATTTGATACCCACATAAATTTATGGACCTTCTCAAGGTAGCATAGTTAATAAGTGACAGTGTTAGGACTTGACACAAGTAAATCAGTCTTAAAACTTATGACTTAAACACTTATATAATGTTGTCTCCCTGAAGTGACAGTCAGCCAATGGTGTGGACTAAGATAGTAAATGTATTTATTAATATTAAAAAAAAATGGGCTTCCTTGATGGCTCAGATGATAAAGAATCTGCCTGCAATACAGGAGACTTGGCTTCAATCCCTGGGTTGGGAAGATCCCTTGGAGAAGGGAATGACTACCCACTCCAGTATTCTTGCCTGGAGAGTCCTATGGACAGAGGAACCTGGTGAGCTACAGTCCATGGGATCACAAAGAGTCAGACAGAGGTGCACTGCGGTGACCCAGAGGGAGGGTATGGGGAGGGAGGAGGGAGGAGGGAGGAGGGTTCAGGATGGGGAACACAGGTATACCAGTGGCGGATTCATTTCGATATTTGGCAAAACTAATACAATATTGTAAAGTTTAAAAATAAAATAAAATTTAAAAATAAATAAATAAATAAATAAAATAAAATAAAAGAACTGAGTGACTAACACTTTCACTTTCTTCATGACATTATTTCAAGATAAAAGCAATTTTCATTGCTAATAAATTCTGTTATGTATTAATATGTAATGATTTATCCCTGGAAACTAGATAATATTTAATAGCTAATACTTTAGAATTATTCACATGGCTTTCCTGGTTCTTTATGACCTTGATTATCAGAACAAACAATACACTTTTAATAAAGTAGTGGTTACCTAACAACTGAAGATTTCATAGCTTAATTTAGATAAAGATTGAACTAGAAATCCCTCAAGAATGGGAAGACTAGTCTTCAACTATTTTCCAATGTAAAATATTTCACAACTGTGTGTTAGCAAGTCCTTGAAAACAGTCATATTAAGTTAAATTATGAGGGGACATAGTAACTTGGTTGAGATTAACATAATCTTTGGATTTCAAATGGTCAGGAGTTAAGCTTAATAGTCTTTCTTGCAATAGTCTCCCCTGAGTCAATTTACCTGTGATCTCACAATGATGGCAGAACACTCCATCTTTATAAATGAATCAGTAGGAAATTCTAAGAATTTCTTTGTATAGCACATTTGCATTTCTCTTGAATCTTGACCAGTGCTTGTTTGAAACATGAGTTCTGTGCTAGGAGCAAGAAAGACATGAATGTGACCAGATATTTTAACATTCCCTTATCTTGGTCAAATCTTTGATTATGTAGGTCACAGAAAAACCTGATGCTGCTGTCTACAGCATTCATGTAAAAATATTGTTTGGTTACAACAATCAATTGTCATTAAAGTAATGGAAGCTTATGTTCAGAAATATGGGAAACAACAACCTAGAAATAGCATCACACTTAACTAGCTTAGAATCCATGGTGTTTCATGGGAATTAAAAGGATACAAATTGAGAGACAGCATAATTTAATTATACTATCACCTCAATGGATAGAATTTATTTATCTTCATTCTGCTTTTCACTCATAATCATGACTTAACTCTTCTCTGTCTAGGAGTCTCTTTGCCTTTCATTTTCCAAATATGAATATCTCAATTCTAGCTCACTCTAATCTCTTAGAGATAGTCCAAGTGATCTAAGTTAGACATAATTATCTCTGATATGTTGAGGATTTAGGGCTATAGATTACTAGGCAACATATAAATGTGATGTCCTTGGGTCTGGCATCCATCTGTATTCCAAACACCAGCTGTATAAAGCAGGTGTAATTCACAGCGGTTCATACTAACAGAAAATTTCAGACCCTATGCCTCTATACAGACACTGTGTGGACAATAAACAGCTGCTGTAATCTTGGAAGATATCAGGTTTTGTTTGGTGATCTCAATGACGATAATGAATAGAGTCTTGAGGCACAGAATATAGAACAGAATCAGTTAGCTGCACATTGCATTTGGAGTTTTTGAATCAAATTTGCTCTTTAAGCGATACGGATTGTTTACTATTGACCATTTCAATCAAGAAATCCATGAAAGTTTGACCAAAACTAATTATGTTGTTTTCTTCAATTAGACTAATTACAAAATGAGATTTGCATCTCAAAGCCACTCTTCTTTCTGATAGCAAAGCTATGTTATGGATGCAATAGAAGGTACATTTTTTTTTTTCTTTGACAAGAAGTTAGGTTTCTTGTTCACTGAAAATATGCTTCAGTGTATTCAGGCAGAAGTTAAAAATGTAGTAAGGACTCAGAAAAAGCTCTCATGCTACTTGATGTGCAACTGTGGTCTGATGGTGTTTGCTTCCCTACTGTGTCAGGGAAGTACCATCCTTTGAAAAGTCATTACTTCTATGCTGAACTTGTGTTGCTCAACCCAGTAGTGGTTTCAACCAGAAAGCATTCAAAGCTGCCAGTTGCTCAGTAAGTGCTGCAACATGTTCACCAGTCAAGAGAAGAGACGTTTGGAAAGCAGAGTAACTTAAGGCATTTCTCCATATGTATTCTGAATTCTGCAAGAATATCTGTTCACTATATTTACAAAGTTATTCACTTGTTGTGTTTCTCAGCAACTTCCATTGAAGGAAGAACTGAAAATCCCATACTTTTCACCTACTTTAGTATGCAAGAGAAAAAGTCATCTAGTAGTATAAAAGTCTTGCAAGAAAAAATAAACATCTTTTAAAAATCAAATTTGCCACTCCCTGCCTTGAGGGTGCTTTCACTTTTCACTTTCGTGCACTGGAGAAGGAAATGGCAACCCACTCCAGTGTTCTTGCCTGGAGAACCCCGGGGAAGGGGGAGCCTGGTGGGCTGCCGTCTATGGGGTCGCACAGAGTTGGACACGACTAAAGTGACTTAGCAGCTTAGTAGCAGCCTTGAGGGTGGGTTACACTTATTGACTGAATTGCATAGGTAGCAAAGTAAAAAAGTCACTTTTACAGTAGAGAAACCTGGCCAAGGTTTTGAGGTTTACCTTGATGACTTGGCCAGTCATCAAGGTTAGCATCATTGGTGAACAATCGGACTGACTGCAACTACAGCTGATATGATGTGTCCAGGACATTTTATCTCTGGGACATTTGCTCCCCACACCCATAACACCAGTATGACCATCGAAGAAATGTCAGAAGAATCTAAATTGAAGAATCTTCTGCAAAACACACTGACTAGGAATCCTCAAAACTGAAAATCAATGAAATTCTGAGAAAGTACAGACCAGGGGAGCATGAGGAGACATGACTAATGCATGTGACGTGGTACCTTGAGTAGAATCTGAGAATAAAATCATCGTGTACTAGTCACTCAATCATGTCTGACTCTTTGTGACCGCATGGACTGGGGCTCACCAAGTTCCTCTGTCCGTGGAGGTTTCCAGGCAAGAATGCTGAAGTGGGTTGCCATTCCCCTCTCCAAGGTATCTTCCCAACCCAGGGACTGAACCCGGGTCTCCTGTACTGCAGATAGACTCTTTACCATCTGAGCCACCAGGAAAGCTCATCCTTAGGGGACAATTAGGGAAATGGTAGAAAAGCAAATTACGTGTAAATGTTAGTTAATAATGTTTTTACTCAAGTTGGGTTCTTAGGTATAATAAATGTTTAGTTATAATAAATGTTAAATGTCTTACCTATCTAATCTTACATTTCAGTCTTCAAAATCAAACCAATCTAAACAGGGGAGCTATTTTGCTAGTCATGATGTTGGAGTAGAGAAGGGTGGAGTACAGGGATATGTTTTCCCTTTTGAAACCCTACATTATTTTTGGCTTCTATTTAGCATAAATTTTGTCCTCCAGTTTTAATAACAAGAAGATGAAAAAAAAAAAAGTCAAGTCCAGGTTCTCATGTCATCAGTTTAGGGCTGTCATCAGCATTATGGGTTAAATTTGGCCTCCCTCGAAATTCATATGTTGCAATATTAACCCTTAATACCTGAGATAGGGTTGTTACAGAAGTTTGGAAGTTGAGGTTAAATCATTAACTTGGGTTCATGTGCAATATGACTGGTCTCCTCATACAAAGGGAAGTCTGGACACAGAGACACAGACAAAGGAATGCGAAGTTACAGGGAAGAGACAGCTACTAACAAGCCAGCGACTAAGACCCAGAGCAGATCCCTTCCCTCACAGTTGTTAAACTAATTCTGCTACCACCCCACCATCAGCCCCTGGTTTTGGATTTCTAGCCTCTGGAAAGGTAAAGCAATAAACTTCTGTTTTGTAAGCAATCCAATCTGTGGCAGTGTGTTAGAGTAGTCCTATTAAAGTTACAGAGTCAGTTACTAATGACTGAAAGGAACATATTTGGTGTCTCAGTGGAGATAGCTTTAAGTGCTATGCAGAGTATCAAGGCACAGCCAAGGAAGTCACATTTGGGGAAGGGCTCCAGGATCCAGAATCTGTTGGGGGTTCTAAGCAGGGGGAAATGGTCTATATTGTTATAGGGGTAGAGTCATTAAATAGGATTCTTGTTACTAGGCTTATTTCGCAGTAACCCAGAAATAAAATATCAATCTGTGAAATGGAGTATTTCCTGCCACATAAGTAAAGAAGGATGTCACAAACATCAGCTATTTTAGGCTTCCAAATGTGAATTTTTGAGCCTCAATACACCCAAAGTGGAAAACAATGCTTGCAATCCAGCAGCTGTCAGCTGCCTCCTAAGAAGCTAAGAAGAAGGATTTTGGCCCCAGATAGCTCATGAAAGAAATGATTTCCATAAGCCCAGACATTTGCATCTTCCCATGCATAGAGAAGCACTAAATTCCTTGAGATATCTGGTTTTTCTTAATTAACAATAATCTTTTTATGTTTAGACTACCTGCCCCTTGTTGCAAACTTCTATATAACCTGACTCCTACCCCTCCCTCCTTGAAAAAGTTCTCTCAGTGTCATTTGAGATGCTGTTTCCCAGGCTTGAGGTCCTAAAAATTCCCACCAAATAAAACATAACTCTCAATTTCTAGGTTGTGACTATTTTTCAAGCTAATAAGTCCTAGAGAAAGAATCAAGACTCAGCCAGATGTTTGGTGTCCAAAACGTTAGCAGGGAGCTGAACTATTTCTGGCTGGGCACCTGCCTAGGGGACCATTGCTAAGGTTTGTGCCTTAAGACAACTCACAATGACCTGGAACAAAATGAATGAAAATGGATTGCAGCTAAAAATATTGACCTGAAGGAATAAAAACAGATTTCAAGTTTTAAATGAAACCAAGGGTCTTGATTCACCATAAGGAGTGAAGAAAATCAGACATACAGGTTCACAAAGACTGAGGGTGGGAGGGCATGCCTCCATTATATGACACTTGAGAAGGGTTATTGAAAAATAAATGTCCCTAGTTCTAATCTGCTTGCATGACCATTCTTATAAGCCTTGCTGTCAGTTCTCATGTAAATACATTAAAGGAACATCCATTATTTTTTTTAATTAATTTTATTTTATTTTTAAACTTTACATAATTGTATTAGTTTTGCCAAATATCAAAATGAATCCGCCACAGGTATACATGTGTTCCCCATCCTGAACCCTCCTCCCTCCTCCCTCCCCATACCATCCCTCTGGGTCATCCCAGTGCACCAGCCCCAAGCATCCAGTATCGTGCATCGAACTTGGACTGGCATCTCATTTTCAAAATTTGCATAGAAACGAATGAAAATGAAAACACAACAACCCAAAACCTGTGGGACACGGTAAAAGCAGTCCTAAGGGGAAAGTTCATAGCAATACAGGCACACCTCAAGAAACAAGAAAAAAGTCAAATAAATAACCTAACTCTACACCTAAAGCCACTAGAAAAGGAAGAAATGAAGAACCCCAGGGTTAGTAGAAGGAAAGAAATCTTAAAAATTAGAGCAGAAATAAATGCAAAAGAAACAAAAGAGACCATAGCAAAAATCAACAAAGCCAAAAGCTGGTTCTTTGAAAGGATAAATAAAATTGACAAACCATTAGCCAGACTCATCAAGAAACAAAGGGAGAAAAATCAAATCAATAAAATTAGAAACGAAAATGGAGAGATCACAACAGACAACACAGAAATACAAAGGATCATAAGAGACTACTATCAACAATTATATGCCAATAAAATGGACAACGAGGAAGAAATGGACAAATTCTTAGAAAAGTACAACTTTCCAAAACTCGACCAGGAAGAAATATAAAACCTTAACAGACCCATCACAAGCACAGAAATTGAAACTGTAATCAAAAATCTTCCAGCAAACAAAAGCCCAGGTCCAGACGGCTTCACAGCTGAATTCTACCAAAAATTTAGAGAAGAGCTAACACCTATCCTGCTCAAACTCTTCCAGAAAATTGCAGAGGAAGGTAAACTTCCAAACTCATTCTATGAGGCCACCATCACCCTAATACCAAAACCTGACAAAGATCCCACAAAAAAAGGAAACTACAGGCCAATATCACTGATGAACATAGATGCAAAAATCCTAAACAAAATTCTAGCAATCAGAATCCAACAACACATTAAAAAGATCATACACCATGACCAAGTGGGCTTTATCCCAGGGATGCAAGGATTCTTCAATATCCACAAATCAATCAATGTAATACACCACATTAACAAATTGAAAAATAAAAACCATATGATTATCTCAATAGATGCAGAGAAAGCCTTTGACAAAATTCAACACCCATTTATGATAAAAACTCTCCAGAAAGCAGGAATAGAAGGAACATACCTCAACATAATAAAAGCTATATATGACAAACCCACAGCAAACATTATCCTCAATGGTGAAAAATTGAAAACCTTTCCTCTAAAGTCAGGAACAAGACAAGGGTGCCCACTTTCACCATTCCTATTCAACATAGTTTTGGAAGTTTTGGCCACAGCAATCAGAGCAGAAAAAGAAATAAAAGGAATCCAAATTGGAAAAGAAGAAGTAAAACTCTCACTGTTTGCAGATGACATGATCCTTTATATAGAAAACCCTAAAGACTCCACCAGAAAATTACTAGAACTAATCAATGACTATAGTAAAGTTGCAGGATATAAAATCAACACACAGAAATCCCTTGCATTCCTCTACACTAATAATGAGAAAACAGAAAGAGAAATTAAGGAAACAATTCCATTCACCATTGCAACGGAAAGAATAAAATACTTAGGAATATATCTACCTAAAGAAACTAAAGACCTATATATAGAAAACTATAAAACACTGGTGAAAGAAATCAAAGAGGACACTAATAGATGGAGAAATATACCATGTTCATGGATTGGAAGAATCAATATAGTGAAAATGAGTATACTACCTAAAGCAATTTATAGATTCAATGCAATCCCTATCAAGCTACCATTATTTTATTATTACTGCAATTATTGGCTTAATACATTATGTGGAGGGTAATAGCAAAAGAGAAATCACAGTCTCTTCAATTTTTTTTTCCACTTTATTCATCTTGGGGCAGTGGTAGGGAACTGTAGTTAAATATCAACCATGTATAATAAACTATGTTAAAAACTACACAGTTCAAGGAATTCCCTGGTGGTCTAATGGTTAAGACTCAGCACTTTCACTGTCATGGCTTTGTTTCTTTCATTCCCTGGTTGGAGAAGTATAATCATGTAAGCCCCCAAAAATTAAGCAATTGATTAAATTCAAAAATTGCACTGTGTAAAGTAACAAGATTCATGGGATTCTAGAATCTTGGTTGTAAATAATCTATTAAGATTTATAACAGACTATTAATATTCATAAACTTATTTTAGTAACAGTAAATTGAACTAAATAAATAATTTAACTTTTATTTTTGGTGTGTGTGTGTGTGTGTGTTTTGAGCAAAAGGAACTGGGTCTATTACATAGAAAACTTATGATGAGAACAACCTCCATCTCTAACAGGGATTAACACACATTTAAACTAACATATTGACTGTGTGGATCACAATAAACTGTGGGCAATTCTGAAAGAGATGGGAATACCAGACCACCTGATCTGCCTCTTGAGAAATTTGTATGCAGGTCAGGAAGCAACAGTTAGAACTGGACATGGAACAACAGACTGGTTCCAAATAGGAAAAGGAGTACGTCAAGGCTGTATATTGTCACCCTGCTGATTTAACTTATATGCAGAGTACATTGTGAGAAACGCTGGGCTAGAAGAAACACAAGCTGGAATGAAGATTGTTGGGAGAAATATCAATAACCTCAAATATGCAGATGACACCATCCTTATGGCAGAAAGTGAAGAGGAACTCAAAAGCCTCTTGATGAAGGTGAAAGAGGAGAGTGAAAAAGTTAACTTAAAGCTCAACATTCAGAAAAGAAGATCATGGCATCTGGTCTCATCACTTCATGGGAAATAGATGGGGAAACAGTGGAAACAGTATCAGACTTTATTTTTGGGGGCTCCAAAATCACTGCAGATGGTGACTGCAGCCATGAAATTAAAAGACGCTTACTCCTTGGAAGAAAAGTTATGACCAACCTAGATAGAATATTGAAAAGCAGAGACATTACTTTGCCAACAAAGGTCCGTCTAGTCAAGGCTATGGTTTTTCCTGTGGTCATGTATGGATGTGAGAGTTGGACTGTGAAGAAAGCTGAATGCCTAAGAATTGATGCTTTTGAACTGTGGTGTTGGAGAAGACTCTTGAGAGTCCCTTGGACTGCAAGGAGATCCAACCAGTCCATTCTGAAGGAGATCAGCCCTGGGGTTTTTTTCGAAGGAATGATGCTAAAGCTGAAACTCCAGTACTTTGGCTACCTCATGCGAAGAGTTGACTCATTGGAAAAGACTCTGATGTTGGGAGGGACTGGGGGCAGGAGGAGAAGGGGACGACAGAGGATGAGATGGCTGGATGGCATTACTGACTCAATGGACATGAGTCTGAGTGAACTCCAGGAGTTGGTGATGAACAGGGAGGCCCGGCGTGCTGCGATTCATGGGGTCACAAAGAGTCGGACACGACTGAGCAACTGAACTGAACTGAACTGATTCTAAGTAATGCTTTAGAAATCACTTTACATATATAGAATGACACAAATTATACTGTTTAAAAATTAGTGAAGATTAAAAAAATCTATCCAAAAATGGAATGAACTAAAAATCCAAACCCAACTTAAAACACAAATATTTCCAGTGTTATAGACACATAACATATTATATAATACCTCAAATTTGATGACCAATATTTATCACTGCTCACAAGTCCACAGATCTGCTGGTTAGTTCTCTTGACTTGGAATAGACTTACCTGATCTTGACTGGGCTGGTGGTTAATTGGTGGACAGAGAAAGAACTGATAAATCAATAGAGCTTAACTGGAATACCTGCCAGTTGGTTGGTGATCTGCAAAGGTGAAGACGTTAACTGGGCCACCTGTCCCTTGACATTCAGCAGGTGGGTGGCTTTTGTTCAAGAAGGAGAGAAGTTTCCAGAGAGAGAAGAGGGTGCAAGACTTCAGGAGGCCTAGACTGAGAACTGGCATACAGTCATCTCCGGTGAGCACTATCAGCCAAGGCAAGGCGGGCGGCCTTACAGATTCAAGGTAGGGAAATGCAGCTTCTACCTGTTAACGGAAGAGGTATCAATTGGTGTGGACACAGGAAGGAATGAAGGATTGCATCCATTTTTGCAGTTTCCCACAACTGTTAACCAAAATGTTCTGCATTGCCAGAACATTTAAACAAGTTTTCTGGAAAAGTCTTCTTCACTTAAATCCTCCACTTTAACAAAGTTTTCTAAACTTTTTTTCATATATACATTGACTATCAGCACAAAATATATCAAAATCGGTACAGATATTTCATCTTTTTTTTAGGAAAAAAATGGATTTTCAGCTATTTCCCGAAATACTGCTTCTGTAAAAGGTGAGAAAAAGACAAGAAACACCTTGTGTATTAGTCTCCTAGGACATCCATACCAAGTACCACAGGCTGGGTGGCTTCCACAATACAAACCTACTTTCTCATAGTTCTGGTGGCTTAAAGTCTGAGATTAAGGTACTGGCAAGGTTGGTTTCATTCTGAGACCTCTCTCTTAGGTGTGGCAGTGACCATCTTTTTGCTGTGACCTCACACTGTCATGTTTAAATCTGTGTTTTTCTGTACTCTAATCTGTACTTTTAAGAACAGGATTCCTATGGGTTTAGAGCTCAGCCATAGATCTCAGTTTATCATAATTACCTGTATACAAGTTCATTCTTCAAATACAGTCACATTCTGAGGTACCAGCGTTTAGGACTTCAAGATAAGAATTTGGTGGAGGACATGATTCTGATATAGCACCTTCTATACAAATGAAGAGATTTTCCCAGGCGGTGTTAGTGGTAAAGGAACTGCCTGCCAATGCAGGAAACGTAAGAACCGCAGGTCCGATCACTGGGTTGGGAAGATCCCATGGAGAAGGGAATGGCAACCCACTCCAGTATTCTTGCCTGTAAAATTCTATGGATGGAGGAGCTTGGTGGGCTACATACAGTCCATGGGGTTGCAAAGAGTAGAATTCTACTGAGCAACTTTTACTTTTATCTTTTCACTTTCTTATTTAACTCTTATGCTCATTAACATTTCTCTAATATCACTCTATAATATGCCTTCCTCCCTAAATGTGATATTTGGATGTGTTTTGTTTTTGTTCTTGTCTTTTTTTTTTTTTAATTGGAGTGTAGAAGCTTTACACTGCTATGTCAGTTCCTGCTATACAGAGAAGTGAGTCAGCCATGCTTATTATACATATATGCCCCTTTTTTAGTCTTCCTTCCCATTTAGGTCACCACAGAGCATTGAGTGGAGTTCCCTGTTCTAGACATTATAGCATTCTTGATGTAGAATCTGTACTGTTGTTAACATTGCTTCCACAATTCTGTTCACACACTCCTTTGCAGAGAACACTGGGAATGAATATTATTCTCTGCTTACTCTCTTGAAGATTATCTGTGCTGTACTTTAATACACAAGATTTCTTTCCATGCTTTTTGAATAAACTTTTATGGTTAATAAATACACACATTTATAGAATACCTCAGTGAGTAGAATTTGAAAATTTTGGAGAAACTCAAATTTTTGGATGGATTTTGGCATCAGTCTTTTATCTTCATTTCAGCACAATCTCAGGTAAAGATATCAAAGCAGGTGAAAATCTTTTAAACATGATGGCTTTTTAATACATATTACATGTATTACATGTAATACATAATACATGTTACATGTATGCATTTATTATGTGTTTATTATGTTCATCTTTAGTCCCCTCGAAGGAGGTGGATATACTGTAATTCCTATTTTCTCTGTGTGTGTGTATGTCTGTGTTTATGTACAAATAGATTTTTAACAGTTCTGAAGATGCAGTTAATACAGGGAGTGAAATAAAAAAAGCTAGACTCTCCAGTCTTTCTTTCACTTCTATTTCCATTCTGTAACTAATTAAGAAACTGCAGTTGCCTTGCTCTGAAGAAATCTACATTCATCAGAGAATAGAAGGCTATTTCAACAGAATTTTTTTTTTTTCTATACTAAGGCATAGTCACAGACTTCACTGTGTGGAAACAAATTAAATACTCCAGAGGCAACTATTTATCTCAATAATTGTATTGCTTTCTTCTACAAAGTTAAGATTATTCTTTAATTAATGGGTAATTGCACATCCGGCTTGAAAATGTTTCCTAAAAGACAGCTACTTCTTAGTCTTGAGAGACTGGGTAAACAAAACAAAATACTCTTGTACAAGTACACTGACAACTAGATGCCTGGGATTTTACCAGAGTTACTCTATAAGTAAATTAACCTCTGAATCTATTATTCACTCAAGGACATGTGACTTGTACACTAAAATATTTTTTTTTATATAATTTCACAAAATAAAAAAGTATAAGAGGGACTTCCTTGGCAGTCCAGTGGTTAAACTCTATACTTCCAATGCAAGGATTCCTTTCCTGATCAGGAAACTGAGATCCCACATACCATGAGATATGGCCAAAAAAAAAAAAAAAAAACAAACTAAGAAAACAATATACAAGTTTATGTGATGATAAATGAGTCATAGAACATTTCTATATTTTATTTTTACATTTATTTATTAAAAAAAAACTTTTTGAAGTATAGTTGATTTACAATGTGTTAGTTGGTGTAAACCAACTCAGTTATATATGTATGTATATATATATATATATACATACATATATATACTTTTATCATATTCTTTTCCATTATAGGTTAGTGAAAGATATTGAATAGAGCTCCCTCTGCTATATAGTAGGACCTCATTGTTTATCTATTTTATATACAGTAGCTTGCATCTGTTAATCCCAAACTCCTAATTCATCCCTCCTCATTCTTTTCCCCTTTGGTGCATACATGCACGCTCAGTCACTGTCATATCCGACTCTTTGTGACCACATGGACTGCAGCCCATCAGGCTTCTCCATCCATGGCATTCTCCAGACAAGAATACTGGAGTGGGTTGCCATGTCCTCCTCCAGGGGATCTTCCTGAACCAGGGATCAAACCCATACCTCCTGTGGCTCCTGCAAGGGTTCTTTACCATTGAGCTACCTGGAAAGTCCTCCACTTTGGTAACCTTAAGTTCTAAATCTGTGAGTCTGTTTCTGTTTTGTAAATCAATTCATTTTTATATCATATTTCACTCTATGTTTTCAAAAAGGGATCCTAAGTAGATTCTTTTTTTTCTTGCAAAGTTCAGCACATTTGTTGGCAATTTTGGAACTAGAATTCAAATCCAGATCTTTCTGGCACTTAAACATGTGCTCTTTTTACTATGTCATATTGCATAGTACAAGCTAAACTTGTTCATGTTACTTTTCTGCCTTAATTATCGTGGTTTAGAAATTCAACTTGAAGACAGATAACCATCTCCACTTAAACACAGAGAGCAAATGTTTCTAGTTATACAGATATGTGACTTCTGCAGCTCAATCAGGTGGACATTTGGAATGTTTTTCTCTAATTGCAAGACCCCTGATAGATGCCTCACATTTTTTTCAAAACTTTCAACAAAAATTCTTCATATTATTCTAAGAATGTTGTGTCACAAGTAGGTGGAAACCCATGAACCTTGACCACTCTTGTTCTTGCTGTTGTTCCATCACTCAGTCAAGTATGACTCTTTGAGACCCCATGGACTGCAGCATGTCAGTCTTCCCTGTCCTTCACCATCTCCCGGAGCTTGCTCAGACTCAAGCCCATTGAGTCAGTGATGCCATCCAACTATCTCGTCCTCTGTAGTCCACTTCACATCCTGCCTTCAATCTTTCCCAGCATCAGGATCTTTTCTAATGAGTCACCTCTTCACATCAGGTGGCCAAAGTATTGGAGCTTCAGCTTCAGGATCAGTTCTTCTAATGACCATTCTTATCTCTTGACAAATTGGCATTGTGGATATTACCTTGCTTCACTTGAACTCTGTTTTTTTTTTTTTTTTTTCCCTAGATCATCTCTAAACTTTAATGATTTCAGTTGAATTTCTCACAGTCATCTGATCCACAGCCTCTCTCCCGGAATCTGCTGATTAGACATCTCAGTCTTGTGCCTCCCTTTATTATTATTTGGGTCCCCAGGACAATGACTATCTAATAGTAGGACAACATTATCCTGATAAGCTATAAATTTGAGATGGCGTGCTTTGTTGAAGTTATCTATATGCCAATATTAACAAGAAAGTTTGGGATATTGGACAAAATAATTAAGAAATGGTACTATGTAGGATATATATCTATTTTATTTTTCTCTGGCTATTTTCTCTCCAATGCTCTGAGGCATTCCCAATTGGTAGAAAAATACTGTATTATTTTTCTGAACTAGGTAGGATATAACATATTTTGCTATATTACACGCATGCCTGCTAAGTTGCTTTAGCCGTGCCCATCTCTTCACAACTCTATGGACTTGTAGCCCACCAGGCTTCTCTGCCCATAGGACAGATTCTCCAGGCAACAATACTGGAGTAGGCTCCCATGCCTTCCTCCAGGGTATCTTCCAGAGCCAGGGATCTAACCTGTGTCACCAGCGTCTCTTATGTCTCCTGCGTTTTCAGGCAGATTCTTTACTACTAGAACCACCTGGGAAGACTTTGTACTTATATCTAAATTAATTGATAAATTACATTTAAAAAATAGCTGAAAAAATGTTAAATCCTCTTCTGAACCTTTCAGTACCCTTCTTTTCAGAAAAGTTACTGTGGCAAGGCTGTTTTTTAAAACCTTGTTGTTACTTTGATTTTTAACTCTGGCTCTTGCTCTCCTCTGGCTAGATGGCTAGCTTGTTTTGTGTCTTCTCTGTGGATCACCAGAGGCTGCCTTTTCTCTGACAGGGACTCTTCCCTGAGTGGGAATTTGGAGCTGTTTATGTCTTTGTTCTTTTGCAGTCGATCTGTAGATGTTTTGTTTACTCACATTCTTGATTAACTTGAAGATTTTTATCATTCATCTCATACCCTTTCAGGATACTTCTCTGCTGGCCTCTATTTTTTGCCTGTAAATGTAGATTCTTCTATTGTCCTGGTCCAATTTCAATGTATTCCTTTACTGATGTTTTTTTTTTTTTTTTTCCCCTCTGAATTTTATTTGTTTGTTTGCTTTCCTAATGTCTTTGGTTTGTTTACTAATAGAAGATTCTGGGCTGGTTTGTTGGAGATGGTATTCTTTGGGCATGAAAACATACAGCTAGAAAGGCTAGGCTCTTTTTCATTACCTATTTTGAATTGGGGGGAAAAAATGTCAGTCTTGATCTCACAAGAATTCTGTTTGAAGCATCCTGGAAGAAGGCTTGAAAGTGCTATGACTCTGCAGTGCACACACCATTGAAAAATGCAGGGGTCTAAGTGTCCTGTCATTTATGGAGATTTGTTTGAGATCCATCCCCCATCTATATGTACACTTTTATATTCCTCTAAATAGATCTTAAACTACAGAAAATGTAAATAACTTCCCGGTACATTGTGTTCTGCAGCCAGTAAAGTCATAGATTCTTCCTGGATTTGTTTCTTGGCTACATCTATAAAACAACCTTTAAAAGACTATTTACATGAGAGACCTCCTGCATCAGTTTTCCTGTTCACATGCTGGTCTGCTCAGTGCATTTAAATTACTACATAACTCCTTCAGCTCAATTGCTTTTGGAAATGGGAAACCCACTGTGGTTTCTTGAAATCTGTATGTGAAACATTCATCAACATTTTTTTTTCTTTTTACTTATTCTAGAAATTCAATCTGCTAGGAGAAACCGCGTGTAAAGAGGTAAAGCAAGGTGTCAGAAGTCATCCATAACATTTTCTTATTTAATGACTCTTTTAATGACATGGATCTGAAATGCTGCTCTAAAATCAGCAGGCAAGGTGTCATTTTACTTACATACACATCCACCCTCACCTCTCTTCACTCTTCCTATCTCATTGTCATTAGCTCTAAGAAGATTTCAAAGAAATTTGAAGCAATTTCTTCTTCTTAGGGAGATGTTGAAAAAAACATGTTAAAGGCTGAGACAATAGATGTGGATTATTTTCCTGGACAGAGTAATATGGCAAGGCCAGTATCTTAGAAATCTTAATTTCCATCAGCCTAAGTAAGCAATTCCATTGAGACCTGACCATATTTTTGCTTATGAGTATTCTTTCTTTAGCTCCTGTCTGGTCCTTTAAAAGCCCAAGTTGCATGAAAATGGAGGGTTTTTGAAGCTACCTCTATTAAATAGAAAGTATAATTTTTTTGTATTGTTCTTTAGGCAGATATTATTAATGCTGTGATGACACTAAAGAATATTAAATGCAAATTTGCAAAGCTCTGAAGAGCTTTATTAAGCTAAGCAACATTTTATTGTGTCAATTCAGTAGCTATTTTAATGAAAATCTGGCTAAATAAATCTCAGTGGAAGCCACCACAGATGTTGTATCTTGTGTTCTGGGGAATAAGCACTAAATTTGGTAGAGAGGTGAGAGAAGCTGTAAGAGGAAGGAGAAGATTGGAAGGGGTGAAGGATAAGGCTAAAATCTAGATTTTAGAATAATTCCCTCCATTTTATTCATTGAAATTACAGTTGGGTACCATACAAACCAATTATGTCTTTTGGTACTAGTTGGCATCTCCTTTTCTAAATAAATGATTGTTATTTCTAACTTTTCTAAGTGAAGAAATGAGTGTGTAAACTTGAAACAGCAGTAGGAAGAAAGTAGGAATTTTGAAAAGAGGAAAAAATCAGGAAGGAAACAAAGATAGAAAGGAGGGAGGGAAAGAGGAAGAAAGGAAGGGAGGAAGAAAGGAAGGATGGAGGGAGGGAAAGCAAGGCAGTGTTTTTTTGTTTGTTTGTTTTTTTAATTTTATTTTATTTTTAAACTTTACATAATTGTATTAGTTTTGCCAAATATCAAAATGAAGGCAGTGTTTTTGAATGGGGATACTGACTTGTTTCAACTTGATTAATTTTGATGGGCTTCTTCCTGACTATGCTGGCTTGATCTTCCTTTACTTAGAGCATTTACTTTAGAAAACCTACAATTGTGATTTCTATCTCTGCTCCTTTGAGAAATAAATCTACCACCCAGAAAGTATTTTTCAAGGACCTGAAGGTCATCCTTTGATATGTAATTTGAAAGTAAAGGTGTCTATCTCATAGTTTCTGCCAGGGGTTGGGGTAAGGAGAACCTGACTTCTATAAACTAAGGTTATGGGATGGCCTTATCCCATCAGCCAACCTTCTTCCTAGTGTTTTCCAGTACATTTCCATTAGCCCAAGCTGGAGTCTAAAATTCCTGTCACCATGGATTTCAGCGGATTTGAGTTCAGTCTGTCTCCCCTACTGTAGGTCTTGACTCCTATTGCAAATACATTAAATAAAGTCTTTTTTTTACTGTTCTTAGTGTGTCTGATATAATATATCTTGCACAGAAGGATCACTAATGTGCAAAACAAGAGCCCTATGTTCTGGTCTTGAAATGTGCAATTGAGTCAGCATGTAACCTTTTACAAGTCTTTTAAGATTTCTGGATATCAGCGTTTTCATCTTTCACTTGAGACTCTAAGTGTGTCTCAGCAGGTGTACTATTACTATTTTGAAGGAAACAATCTTGATTAAATGATTCTGACACCATACATTGTTCAAAGATCAGTACCCTTGGCACTTGTCCACCAAGTACAGACAGTGCTCAGGGATTATGATAATAAAAACTCTGTTACTTGTTACTCAAAGTTAAAGTGAAAGTGCTAGTTATTGTCATATTTGACTCTTTACGACCCCATGGACTTTAGCCCTCCAGGTTCCTCCGTCCATGGAATTCTCCAAGCAAGAATACTGGAGTGGGTTGCCATTCCTTTCACCAAGGGATCTTCCTGACCCAAAGATGGAACCTGGGTATCCTGTATTGCAAGCAGATTCTTTACCATCTGAGCCACCAGGAAAGTGGACCTGTTACTCAAAGGTGGACCTCAAACCAAAATCATAATTACCAGGAAACTGTTAGAAATGCAAAGTCTCAAGCCCCAAGTTAGATCTACTGAATCAGATCAGAAATAAGCTGATTTCAAAGGTTTCTTTCATCTTTGATTTAGTTGTTTTTTAATACCTTTCAATAATATTTTATAATTTTCTGTCTAGTAGTCTTGAAAAGTTGTGTTAGATTTATTCATAGTTATTTTATATGGTATTGCATATAATTATGTGTATATATTTAAATTTTTGTAAATCTTTACCCAGTTTATTCAAGTTTATGTTCCATTTGAGTCATTTTTTGAACCAAATCATTGTGTTCACTGAAGAGTTTTAATAATGTGCTTGACTTATTTTAAAATCTTTCAATATTTTCTTAGAATGACATTTTTATTACTTTTCAATCCCTTCTATCTTTATTTTTTTCTAAGACTGTTTAGAAATGATCATAATAGACATGTTTCTTTCACTTCAGTTTTAAGAGTAAATTTTTGTCATTTTGCCACTGAATTTATTAAATCAAGGAGGATTCCTTAAATTTCTAGTTTGCTAGATATTTGTCATCATTGTGTTTGATAGATTCATTTATAGGTTTTCTGAATTCATTGAAGTGAATTATAAAATTTTTCTTTTAAGTTTGTGAATAAAATGATTCATTCTTAAGTGTTAAATATGCTCTATATTCCCATAATAAATCCAATATAGTTGTGATCTATTTTTCTTTATATATATTGATGAATTGCTTTGCTAATATTTTGCTTCGAATTTCTGATAAATGTAATCTCTGATTTTTCTCTCTTAACAAGTCCTTATATGTTTTATTTTCAGGAAGTCACTGATAATAAAACTAATTCTGGAGTAGTTTTAGAGTCTATGGAAAAACTTTTGGAATATTAGACTTTCTAAATTGTTTTTATTTTTTTAGAGTAGAAATCATCAATAAAGATAACTAGCTAGCGTTTTTTTTGGTGAGAAGTATTCCATTTTGTATTTAGTTTAATATCTATTAACTATAAAGCTTTTCTATTTATTCTTTCATTTTAGTAAATTTTGTTTTAATAAGACTTTGTCAATTTGTCTTGTATTTCATATTTTGTCAAAAACTATATTATTGATATATAATAGTATTTTATCCTGAAAGATGATGCTGTGAAAGTGCTGCACTCAATATGCCAGCAAATTTGGAAAACTCAGCAGTGGCCACAGGACTGGAAAAGGTCAGTTTTCATTCCAATCCCAAAGAAAGGCAATGCCAAAGAATGCTCAAACTATCGCACAATTGCACTCATCTCACACGCTAGTAAAGTAATGCTCAAAGTTCTCCAAGCCAGGCTTCAGCAATATGTGAACCATGAACTTCTGATGTTCAAGCTGGTTTTAGAAAAGGCAAAGGGACCAGAGATCAAATTGCCAATATCCTCTGGATCATAGAAAAAGCAAGAGAGTTCCAGAAAAACATCTATTTCTGCTTTATTGACTATGCCAAAGCCTTTAACTGTGTTGATCACAATAAACTGTGGAAAATTCTGAAAGAGAGGGAAATACCAGACCACCTGATCTGCCTCTTGAGAAATTTGTGTGCAGGTCAGGAAGCAACAGTTAGAACTGGACATGGAACAACAGACTGGTTCCAAATAGGAAAAGGAGTTCGTCAAGGCTGTATATTGTCACCCTGTTTATTTAACTTATATGCAGAGTACATCATGAGAAACGCTGGACTGGAAGAAACACAAGCTGGAATCAAGATTGCAGGAGAAATATCAATAACCTCAGATATGCAGATGACACCATCCTTATGGCAGAAAGTGAAGAGGAACTCAAAAGGCTCTTGATGAAAGTGAAAGTGGAGAGTGAAAAAGTTGGCTTAAAGCTCATCATTCAGAAAACGAAGATCATGGCATCCGGTCCCACCACTTCATGGGAAATGGATGGGGAAACAGTGTCAGACTTTATTTGTTGAGGCTCCAAAATCACTACAGATGGTGACTGCAGCCATGAAATTTAAGACGCTTACTCCTTGGAAGGAAAGTTATGACCAACCTAGATAGCATATTCAAAAGCAGAGACATTACTTTGCCAACAAAGGTTCGTCTAGTCAAGGCTATGGTTTTTCCTGTGGTCATGTATGGATGTGAGAGTTGGACTGTGAAGAAGGCTGAGCGCAGAAGAATTGATGCTTTTGAACTGTGGTGTTGGAGAAGACTCTTCAGAGTCCCTTGGACTGCAAGGAGATCCAACCAGTCCACTCTGAATGAGATCAGCACTGGGATTTCTTTGGAAGGAATGATGCTAAAGCTGAAACTCCAGTACTTTGGCCACCTCATGGGAAGAGTTGACTCATTGGAAAAGACTTTGATGCTGGGAGGGATTGGGGGCAGGAGGAGAAGGGGACGATAGAGGATGAGATGGCTGGATGGCATTACTGACTCGATGGACGTGAGTCTGAGTGAATTCTGGGAGTTGGTGATGGACAGGGAGGCCTGGCGTGCTGTGATTCATGGGGTTGCAAAGAGTCGGACGTGACTGAGTGACTAATCTGATCTGATCTCATCTGATTAATATGTGTTAAACTTTATTTTGCATTATCTTATGTATTTCATTTAATATTTTTTATTTTTATATTTATTGATGCTGAGGAACTTTTCAAAATTTCCAGTTTTTATTACTGAGAATGGTTATTTGTTACTGCTTTTTATCTTGATGAGTTTCAGAATAATCTATTATTTGTACTAATCTTTTAAAAGCCTTAATATGTGGCTGTTTTGTTCCTTCTTTTATGAACTTAATTCCTATTTTATTAATCTCTACTTTATCTTTTCTGTATAATCTCTTAAATTAATTATTTTTTTTCTGACTCTCTGAGATAGATATTAGCTCATACTTTTCAACTTACTTTTGTTTTTCATTTTTAAATGCTGTATGTTCCCTGTGTGCATGTGTGCTCAGTCATTCACTCGTGACCAACTTTTTGTGACCCCATGGACCCATGGACCATAGCTCTCCAGGCTCTTCTGTCCATGGAATTCTGCAGGCCGGAATACTGGAGTAGTTTGCCTTTTCCTACTCCAATAATATCTATGTATTTTCTTCTAAATGTATTTTCAGTTGTATCCCACAATTTATGGTATGTATTATCACAGTGATCAAGCCAGTTTACATTACTGTTAACAATGCAAGAAAATTCTCCTTCCCTATCCCACTTCACATGCACCTCTCCCTGCAAAAACAAAATGCATTATCACACTATTTCTAACGTTTGCTATGGTAGAAGTAACAGCACCACATTATAGATTTTGTTTGAAAAATATTTGAGAAAATTTACGTATGTTTAAAAGCCATTCCATTTGTATTTTCTTTACTGCTGCTGCTGCTGCTGCTGCTAAGTCGCTTCAGTCGTGTCCGACTCTGTGTGACCCCATAGATGGCAGCCCACCAGGCTTCCCCGTCCCTGGGATTCTCCAGGCAAGAACACTGGAGTGGGTTGCCATTTCCTTCTCCAATGCATGAATGTGAAAAGTGAAAGTGAAATCGCTCATTCAATTCATTAACTTTTTCTATATGCCATTCTGGAGAAGGTACTGGCAACCCATTCCAGTATTCTTGCCTGGAGAATCCGCATGGACAGAGGAGCCTGGCAGACTACAGTCCATGGGATCGCAGGAGTTGGACAGGACTTAGCGACTAAACCACCATATATCATTAAGATTTTTTTTCTTATGCTCTTTATCTGTTATATAAACTGTAACTCTTTTTGTGATATTAGTTGCAAAGATTTGTACCAGTTTATTATAGACCTGGGTTTGATCCCTGGTTTGGGAAGATACCCTGGAGAAGAGAACAGCTACCCACTCCTGTATTTGGGCCTGGAGAATTCCATGCACCGCATAGTCCATGAAGGCAGACTGTGACTCAGACCGTAAAGCATCTGCCTGCAATGTGGGACACCTGGGTTTGACCCCTGGGTTGGGAAGACTCCCTGGAGAAAGAAATGGCAACCCACTCCAGTACTCTTGCCTAGAAAATCCCATGGATGGAGAAGCCTGGTGCACGCTACTATTCATGGGGTTCAAAGAGTTGGACACGACTGAGCGACTTCACTTTCACCTTTATGATTTTTTTCTTCCAGAAATGATCAGTTTTTAATGTAGAGGGTTTTTTTTTTTTCTTTTTCTTTCTTTTTTTTTATTTTGCAGCTTTTTACTTTATTTTATATAAGTGTTCTGTATTCTGATAAAATAATAATGATTTTCTCATTCTTTCCTCTTGTATTTCAAATATTTCTTGTTTTGCTGTGTTTAAATCATTTGTCAATCTAATTATTTTGGTTGTCATTTCCTTCTCCATGGGATCTTCCCACCCTAAGGATTGAACCCACATGTCCAGCATTCCAGGCAAATTCTTTACCACTTGAGGCAACAGGAAAGCCTAATTATTTGGGGACAAAATTGAAATACAGTGTGATATTTTCCAAACAACTTTTCAATTGTTCCAGTGCTCTTTAATAAGTAGTTTTTCTTTTCCTCATTTATTTGAAATAAGTGGATTAATATTGTTTTCAATGGCCTCTTCTCTTATGATCTGTCTGATCCATCTCTTAAAGCACCAGTGCATACCTGCCTTATCTCTCCTTGTAATCACTGAAATCTGTGATTGAAAGACCAAAATATCCATTTAAATTTCACTTTGAATCCAATAATATGATTTCCCTTCTTATCAGAAAAATCTGGATTTTGGAGGGTTTTTTGTTTCATTTTTGTGTTTTAACCATTTTTATTTAATACCTGCCTAAAAACAAAGTTAAAGCAATTTTATACATTTATAACTCTAACTTAAGGCTTGTTTGAGGTGGACCAACCCTTCCTGTTTTGGCAAATTATAAGTATACCTAACTATATGTAACAAAAACTGGCCACAAATTGAAAACTTTAAGGAAATCTGACAAAGGAATATGTGTAATTTTTTTGGGTCAAGTGAAAGACTGTGGAAAACAGCTAAGTTTTAGACTGAGGTTAAAATTCTAGGTCTGCCACTCACTAATTGTGTGAATTTGGGGAAGTTACTTAAACTAAGTTCTCATTTTTACAATTATGAAATGAAAATTATAATATTAGACATTTCATAGAATCCTCTGGGGATTAAAATTAATATTTTATACAGGATAGAAAATATCTCATAACCTACTATAATGGAGTTTGTATGTCCATTGTGAAAATATGCTAACCATTTCTGAAATATATTATGTTGATTATATTATGTTGATTCAGTTATACATTTATATATTCTTTTTCATATCCTTTTCCATTACAGTTTATCATGAGATATTAAACATAGTTGTCTGTCCTATACAGTTGGATCCTCCTGCTTGACAACCGCAAGTCTGTTCTCTATGTTTGCAGGTCTGTTTTGTAGATAAGTTCATTTGCATCATACTTTAGATTCCATGGGCTTCCCTGGTGGCTCAGACAGTAAAGAATCTGTCTGCAATGCCAGAGACCCAGATTTGATCCCTGGGTCAGGACGATCCCCTGGAGAAGGAAATGACACTAACTAGAACATTCTTGCCTAGAGAATTCCATGGACAGAGAGCTTGGTAGCCTATAGTCCATGGGGTCACAAAGAGTTGTACATGACTGAGCAACTTACACTTTAACACTTTAGATTCCATATTTAAGTGATACCATATGATATTTGTCTTTCTCTTTTTTGACTTACTCACTTAAATGATAACCTCTAGTTTCATCCAGGTTACTGCAAATGGCATAAATTTGTTCTTTTTTATAATTGAGTAATATTGTATTCTATATATGTACCACATTTTCTTTATTAATCCCTCTGTTGATGGACATATAGGGTACTTCTATGTTCTGGCTATTGTGAAGAGTGTGGCCAAAAAAACCAGGGAGCATGTGTTTTTTTTGAATCACGGTTTGTCTGGATTTATGCCCAGAACTGGGATTTCTGGATTATAAGGCAATTTTGTTTTTAGTTTACCGAGGAACCATCATACTGTTCTCCATAGTGTCTGCATCCATTTACATTCCTGCCAACAGTTTAAGAGGGTTTCCTTTTCTCCACACACTCTCCAGAATTTGTTATTTGCAGACTTTTAAATGATGGCCATTATGATTCATGTGAAGCGGTACCTAAATGTAATTCTGATTTGCATTTCTCTAATAATCACTGATGTTGAGCATCTTACAGCTACAAATACATGACATTTTTCCAAAAAATGAAATTATCACCACATATTTATGTGTTTTAATAATTTTATTAAATAATACCCACAATTTCTGCCTCCACATATATATAGTCATTTTTATATTATTAGTTGCAATATTATCTTATTTGTCCTTCATTCTGCTAGATGACAAAATATTACATGAAGGTATAGATTGAATGTAGAATTGAGTTCTATATCTTTCTGAGGCTTCTTGTTTTTTATGTAGTCCTCATAGAAATAAATCCCATCAGAGGTATATTGAGACAGAAGTTTCTTAATTCCTCTCATTTAAGAAGTATCATAATGAAGCAAAAGCCTGAGATTTAGGGTCAGAGTAAGACCTAGATTTTTTAGTGATAGGTGTGACCTTAAGTGCATTTCCTCAACAGTAACAAGAACAATGATTACTTGAATCAAATGGTTTTGAGAATAAGTTTTAGAACTACGTGCTTGTGGGTTTGTGTGTGTGTGTGTGTGTGTGTGTGTGTTCTCCCACATGTCTGACTCTTTGCAACCCCTGGTAGACTGTAGTCTACCAGGCTCCACTGTCCATGGGATTTTCCAGGCCAGAATAGTGGAGTGGGTTTCCATTTCCTCTTCCAAGGGATCTTTTCTACCCAGTTATCAAACCCATGTCTCTTGTGTCTCCTGCATTGACAGGCAGATTCCTTACCAATGTGCCACCTGGGGAGCCCACATAGATGCTTATTAAATGCCAATTATGCATGCTTCTTATCTGGACCCATTACACCCAGAAAGTTTACATGTGCCCTTAAAACTAAGAAAATAAATGAATATTACTGAGCCATAATTGGCTTATTCCAAATTGCTACTTCATTTCTACATAAGTGCTATTATAATTGAGAGCACATTGTTGCTTGAGATGTATTCAAGGTGATTTATAAGGGAATAGTTGAAGCTATTAAATATTCCTTTTTATTTTGTGTTTTTAACCCAGGCAGCTTCTTTTGGAAGGGATGATTTGTTGAGGTTATGGATGCATTTGTGGATGAAATTATATTCACTAGTTTCATACTAGGTCATGAACCCCAAGAGATGTGTTATAAAGTTTGAGGCTAAATCCAAAAGACTATAATTTTTTCCCCATTGGTATTTGTCATGGTAGTGAAATAAGCACTGAAGATGGAAACATATTTTTTGTTGCCATTCAAGTAAATTCAGAGAAATCAGATTATAGCTGATGTAATTTAGATGTTTGGAGGTGGGGGATTTTCTGATAGCAAAATCTAATATATTTGGCTCCCAAAATGGAAAGCCTCTCTCAGAGGGATGACCTGCATCAGGGAATTTATTTTTCAATGTGGTGAGGCTGATATTAACTTTAAAACTGATTTTTTTTTTTCCTGGTTGGATATGACTCAAATTTTGTTCTCAGCCTTAGCCGAAATTGCATCTTCAGGAAGAAGACACCATTTCTTTCTAGACCTCACTACTTCTGGTCTGGTTCAATACTTTTACATACTTTTTCTATTTGTTAATGATTAATATGTGATGGCACCAGGATAAACACATGGACACTTGTTTATTTTATTGGTATTCCACATGGTAAAGTGGGGCCTTCCCAGGTGGCAGTAGTGATAAAGAACAAGCCTGCCAGTGCTGGAGACATAAAAGGTGTAGGTTCAATCCCTGGGTAGGGAAGATTCCCTGGAGGAGGGCATAGCAACCCACTCCAGTATTAATGTCTGTGAAATTCCATGGACAGAGGAGCCTGGTGGGCTACAATCCATGGGGTTTCAAGGAGTCAGACATGACAGAAGAGACTTAGAAGGCATGCACGCACACATGGTGAAGTATATATTATACGATTCATTTTCTGGAAAAGTGTCTGAGACTTACAAAGTATAAATCATTTATCACAGGTTACATGGTTTAAAGAGGGTGATAGCAGCTATCAATAAAGGTATCTGACTCTAGAGTTCATATCTGAATCATTATGTTTTAAGGCCAAATTGTAGCAGTCATTGTGTTTTATACATACTCCTTAGTCTCCAAAATGTCATGGCTAGCTTCTCTGTACTTTGTCTTCTGTCTTCACAGAACACAGCTAGTGTCTTAATGTTTTCTGAATTCAATTTGCAACAACCAAAATCTCTAAACTCTACTTTGGAAAGAGTGAGGGTTTACAACCTAGACAGCATATTAAACCTAGATAGCATATTAAAAAGCAGAGACATTACTTTGCCAACAAAGGTACATCTAGTAAAAGCTATGGTTTTTCCATGTATGGATGTGCGAGTTGTACCATAAATAAGGCTGAGTGCTGAGGGATAGATGCTTTTGAACTGTGGTGTTGGAGAAGACACTTGAGTCCCTTGGACTGCAAGGAGATCAAACCAGTAAATTCTAAAGACAATCAGTCCTGAATATTCATTGGATGGACTAATTTTGAAGCTGAAACTCCAATACTTTGGCCACCTGAGGCAAAGAACTGACTCATTTGAAAAGACCCTGATGCTGGGAAAGATTAAACGTGGGAGGAGAAAGGGATGACAGAGGATGCGATGGTTGGATGTCATCACCGACTCAGTGGACATGTGTTTGAGCAAACTCTGGGAGTTGGTGATGGACAGGGAAGCCGGGTGTGCTGCAGTCCATGGGGTCACAAAGAGTCAGACACAACTGAGTGACTGAAGTGACTGAGGGCTTACATTTTAGTTATTGACTTCTCAAAGTGAAATGTCCGCTGATAGAGCAGCTGTTTTCAATGACTGTGCACTCATGTGCACCCTTTCTTTAGAGCACTAAGCTCCAATTCCTTCCTTAAGTTCCACATCTAGGAAAGGGAAGACTTAGAATGATAGTAACTGGTATTCATTACATTTTTTTAAATTTTATTTTATTTTTAAACTTTACATAATTGTATTAGTTTTGCCAAATATCAAAATGAATCCGCCACAGGTATACATGTGTTCCCCATCCTGAACCCTCCTCCCTCCTCCCTCCCCATACCATCCCTCTGGGTCGTCCCAGTGCACCAGCCCCAAGCATCCAGTATCGTGCATCGAACCTAGACTGGCAACTGGTTTCATACATGATATTTTACATGTTTCAATGCCATTCTCCCAAATCTTCCCACCCTCTCCCTCTCCCACAGAGTCCATAAGACTGTTCTATACATCAGTGTCTCTTTTGCTGTCTCGTACACCGGGTTATTGTTACCATCTTTCTAAATTCCATATATATGCGTTAGTATACTGTATTGGTGTTTTTCTTTCTGGCTTACTTCACTCTGTATTCATTAAATTTTATGTAAATTTTTAAGGTTTTGGCAAACAGAACATAACCCTTTGATCAATTTTGGGTGAAAAATGCATTAAATTTGTTATACTTGCCTATTGCTAATTTGTTTTGGATACATGTATCCTGGACACAACCCATCACAACAGATGCAATTGAATAAAAACATCAACTCATATAATTGTAATCTCAAGCGTAGATATATCATGTGCAGTTTCAAAAAAGCTTCTAACTTCTCCTGTTTGATATGAAGAGTTACATATTTTGTCAGTTTTTAAGATTTATCTTGGGGAAAAGTCTTTCACCTCTATCCTAAATTGTTCATTACCCCACCCACTACTGTAGAACTGTGTAATCTTTCCCACAAAGTTCTCATGAGAAACTCTTAGGCACTACCTCCTTTAGAAACATATGTTCTCAGTACACTTATTTTTATCATTTAAGAGGCAGAAAAAGCTTGCAATAAAATTCTAAATATATTCACTGCACATTTTAGACAATCCCCCACCTCATCCTTTTAGGATTTATTTCTCTAATTGGTTTTCTTCTCAATCTCCACACAGCTATTTCCAACTTTCTGAATTTTTCTTGACTTTCAGATCTACTTTTCCTTCCACCTTATTTTTATCAGATGAGCTCATCTTCCTCTTAGGGGGGATAAAAAAGTTACAGTAAAATAGAAATTATCAGAAAATAACTCCCTCAACTTCCTATCCCTGAAGTTACAAATTTATAGGAACCTTCACTTGATCTTTTCTTTCTCATTTCCTATTAGAAAGAATCATTTTCCCCTTGAGCTGCAGAAAGTTCATTTTTTTCTGTCGGTGCTCTTCATTCCTTGCTTCCCACATTTTCAGGGGCAAATCAATTATTTCCTTTATGTGTATTTAACCTCTCAGTCTTCACATGTCTCTTCCTTCCCTTAAGCTCTTATATAGCTTATATCTTTGTCTTCTAAAAATTAGATTTAAAATTTAATGAAAAAAACTTTTAAAAATGTTTTTCCAAAGTTGACAGCCTATGCTCACTATTTCTATTTCTGCATTTTGCATTCTTTGGAAATCAGAATTACTTTTTGTGACTCTATTCATACTGATCTGATTGCATCAAAATCACCTGCCTGTTGCTAAAGTTAATACAACTCTATCTATCCATATCATTTCTGACTCTAAGCAACATCTACCAATGTTGATCTCTCCCTCTTGAAAAAAAAAAAAAAATCTCATCTTTGGCTTCCAGAAGACCAGCTCCTCTTGGATTTCCTCCTATGCTTCCTGTCCCTTTGTATAAAGTATGTCTTTTTATTCTGATGTTTTGATATCTAGGGCTTTACTGATCCTGAAGAGATTGACCCTCTCTGGGCTAGCCAGTGTCTTGAGATAGATAGTAAAGGACTCACCAGAAAGCATGAGTTTTATGTAAACCAACAAATTCAGAACAATAACCTCATGCTCACCGCCTCCCTCAGGCTCCAACACTCTTCCCAAACCACCTCAGATCCAGCTACCAGACAATTGAAGACAGCCCTCTCACCCGAGACTCCACTGAAATGTTGCAAACTAGCCAGTCCTAAACGTGCTTATTCTTCTTCACCCGTTTCTTCCCATGGAAACTACAATAAAGGCTCTTACCCACATTTTCCTCCCATCACTTCTGCCTTCTCATTGACCCTGGTTCTTTGCTGTGGGACCTTCTATCAGTCTGATAGCTGCTAGAATGCAAGTATTCTTTCCTTCCTGAGTTACCTCAGTACTCACCAGCTCAACATCGTTGGTGACTGCAATTGCTGATGACTGTGAAAGGTATCAGCAAGTATTACATTTCTCAAGGTAAGTTATATAAGGGCCTATCATTAGTTTTCTTTTCCTGCATGCCAGCTAAGTAGCTTCAGTTCTGTTCAGTCGCTCAGTCATGTCTGACTCTTTGTGACCCCATGAATCACAGCATGCCAGGCCTCCCTGTCCATCACCAACTCCCGGAGTTCACTCAGACTCACATCCATCAAGTCAGTGATGTCATCCAGCCATTTCATCCTCTGTCGTCCCCTTCTCCTCCTGCCCCCAATCCCTCCCAGCATCAGAGTCTTTTCCAATGAGTCAACTCTTCACATGAGGTGGCCAAAGTACTGGAGTTTCAGCTTCAGCATAATTCCTTCCAAAGAAATCCCAGGACTGATCTCCTTTAGGATGGACTGGTTGGATCTCCTTGCAGTCCAAGGGACTCTCAAGAGTCTTCTCCAACACCACAGTTCAAAAGCATCAATTCTTTGGCGCTCAGCTTTCTTCACAGTTCAACTCTCACATCTATACATGACCACAGGAAAAACCATAGCCTTGACTTGCTGGGAGCCGTCATGAGGACCTCCACCGGTGGCAAAGGTCATGAGGAAGGAGGCTCGACACACACAAAGGCAGGATGGAGCCTCAGGAGTCCCCCTGGAAATTCTTGAGCATCTACCCCCAAAACCAGAGTCTGCCTACTTTACTGCTTTGTGCTCTCACCTACACCTCTGACTTTATGGGGGGCTGTTCCCCACCACCTCTTTTGGAGAAGGAGTTAACTTAGAGCTCCAGTTAATAATAATTCCTGAGTGTGATAGGAGTGTTTCAACCTACAAACTCCTCTGAAGGTTCTCTAGCCTGCCTGACAGGCCTGTCCAGCCACATGTGATTGCTCACAGCCTCCCAACCGTGAGAGGCATGAGATGCTTTAAACCTTCTAAAAACAGGTTCTTTAGAGAAGTTAGAAAACTATTAGTATAGTATAGTGGGCTGATTAGAAATTGTATTGGTGAAGAGTTTTTCATTTGTTGAGCCAGTGTTTGCTGCTAAGTCTCCACATCCCTTGCCCTTATACACATTAATGAAAATATAGAAGAAATAAGTATTAACCTTTGATATTAATCACGTTAGACCTTAGGCTAAGCAAATTCTTTCCTTAATTAAAACCCACTACACCCTCACCCTATAGGAATGTAACTTTATCTGGTACCTTCGGAAGGTAGCATCTGTTTTAAGAATAATCACCCCTGGAGAAATAAGTGTTGACTGACCGCTGTCACAAGGAGAGGGTCATAAATTGTCAGCAGGCCCCCTGGCCAGAAGATGATGTAACACCCCTAAGACCTTCATATACATTTGTATAAAGCACCTGACTTTAATAAAAGTCAGGACTGCTGACCCCACGTGACTTTTGTATAACATCTCAGTGTATAAAAACAGACCCTGGAAAATAAAGATTTGGAATCAGTTCCTCGAAAGACTGGTCTCCCCATGTCATTCTTTCTCTCACCTTCTGGCTGAACCCCCATCTGGAACGTGGAGGCTCGTCAAGCCTCCTAATTATGCCTGGGCTTCTAAGATCTGACTGGGGAGGCCTTAGTGTCTCTTCTCCTTCAGGAGAATGGGAAGACGCCTGTGGCCTACGTAGGTGACGTAAATTCCTTGCCCTGGAATTTTATTAGCTTTCCACGTAAACCAAGTTATTCAGCCTCTTTTCTCCACTGAATTTTCCTATTGAGCTATCCTTATTCTATTACTCTTTATATCTCTAATTAATATTTAAATAAAGCTATCGTATCCTGATCGCTGAAGCCATCTTTCCTTCGAATTGCCCTGGATCCACCTGGGCTGGACCCTGGCATTGACTAGACGGACCTTTGTTGGCAAAGTAATGTCTCTGCTTTTCAATACACCATCCAGGTTGGTTATAACTTTTCTTCCAAGGAGTAAGCGTCTTTTAATTTCATGACTTCAGTTACCATCTGCAGTGATTTTGGAGCCTCAAAAAATAAAGTCTGACACTATTTCCACTGTTTCCCCATCTATTTGCCATGAAGTGATGGGACCAGAGGCCATGATCTTCGTTTTCTGAATATTGAGCTTTAGGCCAACTTTTTCACTCTCCTCTTTCACCTTCATCAAGAGGATTTTTAGTTCCTCTTCACTTTCTGCCATAAGGATGGTGTCATCTGCATATATGAGGTTATTAATATTTCTCCCGGCAATCTTGATTCCAGCTTGTGCTTCTTCCAGCCCAGAATTTCTCATGATGTACTCTGCATATAAGTTAAATAAGCAGGGTGACAATATAAAGCCTTGTCGTACTCCTTTTCCTATTTGGTGTACAAATCTGCAACCCTCTGGACCAGAGCCCACAAGGCTCTTCTGTCCATGGGATTCTCCAGTCAAGAATATTGGAGTGGGTGGCCATGCTCTCCTCCAGGGGATCTTCCAGACCCAGGGATCAAACACTTATCTCATGCCTCTCCTGCATTGGCAAAAAGGTTCTTTACCACTAGTGCCACCAGAGAAGCCCTTTCTTGCCAGTGGTACCCTTAAATATTAAAAGGAGTCCTGTCTGCCACATATATATTTTAACCCCACTCTGATCGTTAATCCCTTGGCTCCTTTCTCTTTCTTGTCTATTAGCTGTTTTTTTTTTTTTTTTTTTTAATGTCTGATTCAGTTGAGTTCAATACAGTTGCTCAGTTGTGTCCAACTGTTTGTGACCCCATGGACTGCAGCACGCCAGGCCTCCCTGTCCAACACCAACTTCCGGACTTTACTCAAACTCATCTCCCTTGAGTCAGTGATGCCATCCAACCATTTCATCCCCTGTAGTTCCCTTCTCCTCCAGCCTTCAATCTTTCCCATCATCAGGGACTTTTCAAATGTCTGATTACTTATTTAGTTTTCCAAATTAGTTTGACTTTCTGGTGTAGTTCCATAATCATCATTTGCATGTACCTTACTTGCTAAGCCTCTTGTTTGTTTGTTTCTTTTTTTTTTTATTTCTGATTTACTTGTTATATAAAACCCAACCATATATTAACTTCACCAATTTCATTTTTGTTTCTATGCCCATCTTCTGATCATTTTGTGGATTTTTGCCACTTTGAATTTATGATATTCAAATTTAGTCTTGCTGCAAATGTCCTATTATATCACTCTTGCAAAATGCACTTTTAGTTTATCTAGCTATTTCAAATTTTACCAGTTTTCTCAAGGGAATGCTTCTTAGCTTCCTTATCTTTAAGAGATTTTTTTTTATCCTTATTTCCCATAAAAATCAAAATTCAAGACTTCATTGTGAAAATGACTTAAGCTCTTAGATACTTAATTATATATCAGTTCAAATCAGTTCAATTGCTCAGTCATGTCCAACTCTTTGTGACCCCATGAATCGCAGCACTCCAGGCCTCCCTATCTACAACCAACTCCCGGAGTTCACTCAGACTCATGTCCATCGAGTCAGTGATGCCACCCAGCCATCTCATCCTCTGTCATCCCCTTCTCCTCCTGCCCCCAATCCATCCCAGCATCAGAGTCTTTTCCAATGAGTCAACTCTTTGCATGAGGTGGCCAAAGTACTGGAGTTTCAGCTTCAAGCATCATTCCTTCTAAAGAACACCCAGGGCTGATTTTCAGAATGGATTGGTTGGATCTCCTTGCAGTCCAAGGGACTCTCAAGAGTCTTCTCCAATACCACAGTTCAAAAGCATCAATTCTTCGGTGCTCAGCTTTCTTCACAGTCCAACTCTCACGTCCATACATGATCACAGGAAAAACCATAGCCTTGACTAGATGGACCTTTGTTGGCAAAGTAATGTCACTGCTTTTCAATATTCTATCTAGGTTGGTCATAACTTTTCTTTCAAGGAGTAAGCGTCTTTTAATTTCATGGCTGCAGTTACCATCTGCAGTGATTTTGGAGCCCCCAAAATAAAGTCTGACACCGTTTCCACTGTTTCTCCATCTATTTGCCATGAAGTGATGGGACCAGATGCCGTGATCTTCATTTTCTGAATGTTGAGTTTTAAGCCAACTTTTTCACTCTCCTCATTCACCTTCATCAAGAGGCTTTTTAGTTTCTTTTCACTTTCTGCCATAAGGGTGGTATCATCTGCATATCTGAGGTTATTGATATTTCTCCTGCAATCTTGATTCCATCTTGTGCTTCTTCCAGCCCAGTGTTTCTCATGATGTACTCTGCATATAAGTTAAATCAGCAGGGTGACAATATACAGCCTTGACGTACTCCTTTTCCTATTTGGAACCAGTCTGTTGTTCCATGTCCAGTTTAACTGTTGCTTCCTGACCTGCATACAGGTTTCTCAAGAGGCAGATCAGATGGTATTCCCATCTCTTTCAGAATTTTCCACAGTATATTGTGATCTGCACAGTCAATGGCTTTGGCATAGTCAATAAAGCAGAAATAGATGTTATTCTGGAACTCTCTTGCTTTTTTGATGATCCATATGCAAGTACAAATTTCCTTACTTCTATTTCTCCTTTTCCAAAGGACAGAATGTTCTTTGTAATACTTAAGACCGACCCACCTTGATCCTTATCATCACCTGTATGATAGCCGCATCTAATTCTGTTTTCTTTAACACCACACTCAACTGCGTACCTGCTTTCTTCCTTATTCTTTGACTCCTCTTCCTTCCTATCCTGTCCCATCTCCTCGAGTCACCTCCATCTTCCTCTTTTCTTTTCTTTGCACTTTATATCTGTCTCTGTCTGTCTGTACCTCTCTGGATAAACACACAAACTTCTAATTTCTCTCATCTTGCAACGGCAGGGAAAAAAATAACAACACAAAACACAAACATTTCTTCACTTACCATGTTGCTCTTCCAGATAAAAATATCTCTCCTACTAGATTCTTAGGAAACAGACTAGTCACTGTTGTTCCTGCCACACCATGCACTGACACCTCGACTTACTGTAACCTAGAACCAACCTTTATTGTTCTATTAAAGTTATTTTAGATAAAGTTGTCAGTGTCTTCTTGAGTGCTAAATACAAAAGGTGCACTTCAGGCCTTTCTTCCCTAATTTCTCTGCATCTTCTGGTACCATTGACTAAGTTTTTCTTTTTGACACCAAGCTTCATTTTCACTTTCCTGCTTATTTTGCGTGACTCAAATTAGTGGAGTCATGCAATATTTGTCCTTTTGTGACTTATCTCATGTAGTATAATGTCTTTCAGGTTTATCTATGTTGTCACAAGTAATAGAATTTCCTTTCTTTATAAGGCTAAATAATATTTGATTGTGTGTGCATACTGTGTTTTCTTTATCCATCCTTTGTTGATGAACATATGAGGTGTTTTCAAATCTTGGCTTGTAATTAGCCCTATAATAAACATGGAGGTACAGACATCTCTTTGAGATACTAATTTCAATTATTTTGGATATGTATTATGGAGCAGAAATTATTAAAAGTTACTGTCACTAGAAGTTTTAAACTAATGGAAGGAAAGATAGAACAGAATAAAATTATGGCACATTTGTGATGTTAAATATTATCATTATTGTATTTCTAATAAATAAAATGAGTAGGTTTGTTCATTAACATCAAATGGTATAAATAAGAGATAGAGACATAATTTACATTGACTTCAGGGAAAGAGAAATAAGAAGTTGATAGCTAAATTGGTTAAAAGAGCAGTATGCATATATTCTCAATCATCTCTGACTCTTTGCCACTCTATGGATTTTAGTCTGTCAGGCTCACCTCTCCGTGGGATTCTCCAGGCAAGAATACTGGAGTGGATTCCCCACACTCCTCCAGGGGATCTTCCTGACCCAAGGACTGAACCCCACTCTCTTATGTCTCCTGCTTTGACAGGTGAGTTCTCTACCACAAACACCACTTGGGGAAAACAGTAGCATTGTTCACTATAGACAAGATATGGCAACATTCTAAATGTCCATGGACAGATTAGTGGATTAAAAAAAAAATGTAGTAATTGCATTTTCAAATGTTTGAAAAATATTCAAACTTGCAATATATACCAACATGGATGAACTTTGAGAATATTATATTAGGTGAGATGTCAGTCACAGAAAGATAAATACAGCATGAAGTGAAGTGAAGTGAAGTGCAGCGGCTCAGTCGTGTCCGACTCTTTGTGACCCCATGGACTATAGCCTACCGGGCTCCTCCATCCATGGGATTTTCCAGGCAAGAATGCTGGAGTGGATTGCCATTTCCTTCTCCAGGGGAACTTCCAGACCCAGGGATCAAACCTGGGTCTCCCGCATTGTAGGCAGATGATTTACCGTCTGAGCCACAAGGGAAGCAAATACAGCATGACTGCACTTAAATGAAGTATTGCTAATGGTTAAATATATTTATAGACTCAAAGAGTAGAATGGTTGTTTCCAGGGGAAGAGGGAAGAGAAAAATGGGAAGTTAATAGCAATAAGCATAAAGTTTTAGTTAAACAAGATGAATAAATTCTAGAATCTGCAGTACAACATTGGATTCATATGATACTGTATTGCACATTTAAAAATGTGTTAAGAAACTAGATTTCATGTTCAGTGTTTGTATCAGGATAAAAGTAATTTTTATAAAGGAAAATAATGGGAAAAAAGTCTTAAAAATTAGAAGGAATTCATGATATAGACTTGGTAGTTACAGGAAAACATTTTCCAATTTGTAAGAAAAATAAAGTTAATAAAAGCAGGAAAAGATAATGAAAAATGGGTACGATTTCTCTAAAGATCATGAAGAGAGACCTGACTTCAAGAATCGTCAGTTCATATGATGGAAGAATACATATTTTGCTTTGTGATATTCAGTCAGTTCACTTCAGTTCAGTTCAGTCACTCAGTCGTGTCTGACTCTGCAACCCTATGGACCACAGCACGCCAGGACACCCTGTCCATCACCACTCCTGGAGTTTACTAAAACTCATGTCCATTGAGTCAGTGATGCCATCCAACCATCTCACCTTCTGTCATCCCCTTTTCCTCCTTCCTTTAATCTTTGCTAGCAACAGGGTCTTTTCAAATGAGTCAATTTCTTGCATCAGGTGGCCAAATATTGGAGTTTCAGCTTCAGCATCAGTCCTTCCACTTAATATTCAGGACTGATTTCCTTTAGGATGGACCAGTTGGATCTCTTGAAGTCCAAGGGACTCTCAAGAGTCTTTTCCAACATGACAGTTCAAAAGCATCAATTCTTTGGCACTCAGCTTTCTTTTTTTTTTTAATTTAGTTTTATTTTTAAACTTTACAATATTGTATTAGTTTTGCCAAATATCGAAATGAATCTGCCACAGGTATACCTGTGTTCCCCATCCTGAACCCTCCTCCCTCCTCCCTCCCCATACCCTCCCTCTGGGTCGTCCCAGTGCACCAGCCCCAAGCATCCAGTATCATGCATCGAACCTGGAGTGGCGACTCGTTTCATACATGATATTATACATGTTTCAATGCCATTCTCCCAAATCTCCCCACCCTCTCCCTCTCCCACAGAGCCCATCAGCTTTCTTTATAGTCCAAATCCCACATCCATACATGACTATTGGAAAAAACATAGGCTTGACTAGATGGACCTTTGTTGACAAAGTAATGTCTCTGCTTTTTAATATGCTGTCTAGGTTGGTCATAACTTTCCTTTCAAGGAGCAAGCGTCTTTTAATTTCATGGCTGCAGTTAATACTTACAGTGATTTTGGAGCCCCCCAAAATAAAGTCAGCCACTGTTTGACTGTTTTCCCATCTTTTGCCATGAAGTGATGGGACTGGATGCCATGATCTTAGTTTTCTGAATGTTGAGTTTTAAGCCAACTTTTTCACTCTCCTTTTTTGCTTTCTTCAAGAGGCTTTTTAGTTCTTCATTTTCTACCATAAGAGTGTTGTCATTTGCCTATCTGGGGTTGTTGATATTTCTCCCAGCAATCTTGATACCAGCTTGAGTTTCATCCAACCCGGCATTTCTCATAATGTACTATGCATATAAGTTAAATAAGCAGGGTGACAATATACAAGCTTGACGTACTCATTTCCCTATTTGGAACCAGTCTGTTGTTCCATGTCCAGTTCTAACTGTTGCTTCCTGACCTGCATACAGATTTTTCAAAAGGCAGGTCAGGTGGTCTGGTATTTCCATTTCTTTAAGAATTTTCCAGGGTTTGTTGTGATCCAAACAGTCAAAGGCTTTGGCATGGTCAATAAAGCAGAAATAGATATTTTTCTGGAACTCTCTTGCTTTTTTGATGATCCAGTGGATGTTGGCAAGTTGATCTCTGGCTCCTCTGCCTTTTCTAAATCCAACTTGAACATCTGGAAGTTCATGGTTCACGTACTGTTGAAGCCTGACTTGGAGAATTTTGAGCATTTCTTTGCTAGCGTGTGAGATGAGTTCAATTGTGCAGTAGTTTGAGCATTCTTTGGCATTGCCTTTCTTTGGGATTGGAATGAAAAATGACCTTTTCCAGTCCTGTGGCCACTGCTGAGTTTTCCATATTTGCTGGCATATTGTGTGCAGGACTTTCACAACATCATCTTTTAGGATTTGAGACAGGTCAACTGGAGTTCTATCACCTCCACTAGCTTTGTTTGTAGTGATGCTTTCAAAGGCCCACTTGACTTCGCATTCCAGGATGTCTGGCTCTAGGTTGGTGATCACCCCATCGTGATTATCTGGGTCGTGAAGATTTTTTTTGCATAGTTCTTCTGTGTATTCTTGCCACCACTTCTTAATATCTTCTGTTTCTTTTAGGTCCATACCATTTCTGTTCTTTATTGAGCCCATCTTTGCATGAAATGTTCCCTTGGTATCTCTAATTTTCTTGAAGATATCTCTAGACTTTCTCATTCTATTGTTTTCCTCTTTTTCTTTGCATTGATCACTGAGGAAGGCTTTCTTTCTTATGTCTCCTTGCTATTCTTTGGAACTCTGCATTCAAATGAGTATATCTTTCCTTTTTTCCTTTCCCCTTTCGTGTCTCTTCTATTCACAGCTATTTGTAAGATCTCCTCAGACAACCATTTTACCTTTTTGCATTACTTTCTCTTGGAGATTGTCTTGATCACTGCCTCCTGTACAATGTCACAAACCTCCATTCATAGATTTCAGGCCCTGAGTCTATCAGATCTAATCCCTTGAATCTATTTCTCATTTCCACTGTATAATAGTAAGGGATTTGATTTAAGTCATACCTGAATGGTCTAGTGGTTTTCCCTACTTTCTTCAATTTAAGTCTGAATTTGGCAATAAGGAGTTCATGGTCTGTGCCACAGTCAGCTCCTGGTCCTGTTTTTGCTGGCTGTATAGAGATTCTCTATCTTTGCTGCAAAAAATATAGTCAGTCTGATTTTGATATTGACCATCTGGTGATGTCCATGTCTTCTCTTGTGTTGTTGGAAGAGGGTGTTTGCTATGACCAGTGAGTTCTCCTTTGGAAAACTCTATTAGCATTTGCCCTGCTTCATTGTGTACTCCAAGGCCAAATTTGCCTGTTACTCAAGGTATTTCTTAACTCCCTACTTTTGCATTTCAATCACCTCTAATGAAAATGACATTTTTTGGGTGTTACTTCTCAAAGGTCTTCTAGGTCTTCATAGAACCATTCAACTTCAGCTTCCTCAGCATTATTGGTCAGGGCATAGACTTTGATTACCGTGATATTGAATGGTTTACCTTGGAAACAAACAGAGATCATTCTGTTGTTTTTAATATTGCATCCAAGTACTGCATTTCAGACTCTTTTGTTGACTATGATGGCTACTTCATTTTTTCTAAGGGATTCTTGCCCACAGTAGTAAATATAATGGTCATCTGAGTTAAATTCACCCATCCTAGCTCATTTTAGTTTACTGATTCCTAAAATGTCAATGTCACTCTTGCCATCACCTGTTTGAGAACCTCTAATTTGCCTTGATTTATGGACCTAACATTCCACATTCCTATGCAATATTTCTCTTTACAGCATTGGACCTTAGTTCCATCACCAGTCATATCCACAACTACGTGTTATTTTTGCTTTGGCTCCATCTCTTCATTATTTCTGGAGTTATTTCTCCACTGATCTCCAGTGTTATACTGGTCACCTACTGACTCGGGGAGTTCATCTTTCAATGTCCTATCTTTTTGCCTTTTTATACTGTTCAAGGGGTGCTCAAGGCAAGAATACTGAAGTGATTTGTCATATTACTTGTTCTGAAATAAGAACAATAAAATGGATTTATGGAAAATGAAATACGTTTATGGAGAGAAGACAAGACTAGATCATCTTAACACTACTTTAAAGACTTCTCCCATGGCTTGTTGGGTAAATAATCCACCTATAATACAGGAAACACAAGAGATGGGGATTGGATCCCTGAATTGGAAGGATACTCTGGAGAAAGAAATGGTAGCCACTGAAGTATTATTGCCTGGCTAATCCCATGAACAGAGAAGCCTGGCAGGCTACAGTCCTTAAGATTGCAAAGAGCTGGACAGAACAAAGTATGAATGCATGCAAAAACTTTTGGGTATAGCAGAAAGGTCTCTTAAGGGAGAATTAGGGTGTTCAGTAGACATAGGATATATATAATATAACTGTGAAATTTTTTTCTGAATTATATTGTTGAAATTTTGGTTTTAAAGTATGGTTTTATTGATTTAATAAATGTTTAGTTCTTATTTGACTTTTGGGGAAATAAGAAAATACATAAGTTGAACCATAATGTTTAAAAGCTTTGGAAATACATTAATATAAAATTACTGACTTTGGCTGAGTAATACTCCATTGTGTATATGTACCACAGCTTTCTTATCCATTCATCTGCTGATGGGCATCTAGGTTGCTTCCATGCCCTGGCTATTATAAACAGTGCTGCGATGAACATTGGGGTACACGTGTCTCTTTCCCTTCTGGTTTCCTCAGTGTGTATGCCCAGCAGTGGGATTGCTGGGTCATAAGGCAGTTCTATTTCCAGTTTTTTAAGGAATCTCCACACTGTTCTCCATAGTGGCTGTACTAGTTTGCATTCCCACCAACAGTGTAAGAGGGTTCCCTTTTCTCCACACCTTCTCCAGCATTTATTGCTTGTAGACTTATGGATTGCAGCCATTCTGACTGGCGTGAAATGGTACCTCATAGTGGTTTTGATAACGCATATATATGGAATTTAGAAAGATGGTAACAATAACCCTGTGTACAAGACAGCAAAAGAGACACCGATGTATAGATCAGTCTTATGGACTCTGTGGGAGAGGGAGAGGGTGGGGAGATTTGGGAGAATAGCATTGAAACATGTATAATATCATGTATGAAACGAGTCGCCAATCCAGGTTCGATGCATGGTACTGGATGCTTGGGGCTGGTGCTCTGGGACGACCCAGAGGGAGGGTAGGGGAGGGAAGAGGGAGGAGGGTTCAGGATGGGGAACGCGGGTATACCTGTGGCGGATTCATTTTGATATTGGGCAAAACTAATACAATATTGTAAAGTTTAAAAATAAAATTAAAAAAAAATAAAATTACTGACTTTGGAATTATAATAATAAAATGCATGTTTGTTAAAATCTTGTGAAATAACTGAAAAGAGAGAGGCCTTGTGAAATTTTTATAAATAAATCTAAGGAGAGCAGTAGTTGGTAAACAAACTAGAACTTATATGACAGTGTGGAACAAAAGAGATCCAGTACTACAGTGAAAGAAATGAAAATAAAGCCAAACCAGAACAGGAAACAAAAGGCAAATAGCTGCTAGGTTTACACAAAGCAGAAACAGATTATGTGGTTATTCATTATCCTCTTACTAATAAAATTTTAAAAAGTCATTAAATGTGATTTCAGGCTTAAGTGTGTTTGGAATACTGACAAGTTTTCATGCTATTTCAGTAGCTGACAGTAGGATGAAGGGGGAAAAAAAAAAAAAAAAAAACAGATGATGTGCCAATGAGGAAATATTAGATTAGGAAACATTTTGAAAGCCAGAGATGATGTGAAAGTTATAAAACAACAGATCATGGGAGAATAACGCTGCTTTATTGGTCAATCTGTGGATGCAATTTCATTTTTAGTTATCAAAAAGTAATATTTAGCTTAATTGTTTTCAGAACTCTAAATATTTAAACTTTAAGCAACTTTCCAACAGGTGCTCAGAAATCACTCTGTGCCTCTAAAGTTCTAAATGTTGGCATTCAGCCTAAGCCATATGGAAGGTGTTGATTCAGTCTTCCGCTAATATTTACAGAGTGTCTCTGTGTGCTAGATGAGAAGTGTATTGGTGAAAAGATACAGATACTGTCCCTCCTTCATGGAACTTTGAGGATAGTTTCAGAACCATATATTACTCTAGAGAAGGCAATGGCACCCCACTCCACTACTCTTGCCTGGAAAATCCCATGGTCAGAGAAGTCTGGTAGGCTGAAGTCCATGGGGTCTCGAAGAGTCAAATATGACTGAGCGACTTCACTTTCACTTTTCACTTTCATGCATTGGAGAAGGAAATGGCCACCCAGTCCAGTGTTCTTGCCTGGAGAATCCCAGGGATGGCAGAGCCTGGTGGGCTGCCATATATGGGGTGGCACAGAGTCAGAAACGACTGCAACAACTTAGCAGCAGCAGCAGCATATATTACTCATATATTATAGAAAAATTATAGAAAAGATTGAAGGCAGGAGAAGAAGGGTGTGATAGAGGGCAAGATGTTTGGATGGCATCACCAACACGATGGATATGAGTTTGAGTAAGCTCTAGGAGTTGGTGATGGACAGGGAAGCCTAGTGTGCTGCAGTCCCTGGGGGTGCAAAGAGTCAGACATGACTGAGCAACTAAACTGACATAAATACAGGAGAGGAATAGTATTAGTTAAAAAAAAAAATCTTGACGGTTTATTGAGAGTAAATTCAGTGCTAGACAATGGAGAGTCATTGTTGTAATGTGAATCATCGTATGTCATCCTGCTGAGAAATCTTTTTGATCTTGGTGACACTGACAGGCATATAAAATGAGGAATGTGATATGAGCACAGAAGATGGAAAATGATAGTACTCTGCCTGTAGTTGGTTGAATCTAAGTTTGTCCAGCCCAAAACCCCAGACTCTAAGAAAGATATTGACAAAGTAGAAGACATTCAGAGCCAAGGAGATGGGAATTTTGAAGGGAATTGACAATATAACAGATGAAGCCTCCTTAAAGCATTTGTGGATATTGAATCTGTAGAAGAGAAGACTCAAGGGGAACTTGAGAGCGCCTTTTAAATAGACCCAGGGCTTTCCTGAGCAAGAAGCATCTGACTTGTTTCTTGTGGCCCTGCAGTTTCAAACTGGAATGAAAAACTGGAAACTCCAGGGAGTATAATTTTTGCTAAATGTAAAAAGGAATTTTGTACCAGTCACAGCTATCCAAAGACACCTCAGACATCCTCTAGTGAGGCAAGACCTCAGGCAATAATATTTTCTGCATCACCGAAAGTGCTCAGACACAGGCTGGACCAGCACACGTCTGGCAGTCTGTTGGATGGGAAATTCAACATCAAATGAAAACTGAAATAGAGGCCCCCTAAAGATCTCTTATCCCTTACCACTCTGAGAGTCTAGTCAATGTACATTTTTATTCTTCTGGCTAGTGAGCATCGGCATTCATACACTTAGCTTCTTTACCCCCATAGTGAAGTTTTTGACTTTTTTTCTCTTTACACATTTAATTTAAAACATTAAAATATTTTGGAGTAACTTCCCTGGAAGCCCAGTGGATAAGATTTCACCTTCTAATGCAGGGGGTGAGTGTCCAATCCCTGGTTGGGAAGCTAAGATTCCACATGTCTTGTGCCCCCAACTCCAAACACAACAAAACATAAAACAGAAGCAATATTGTAACAAATTCAATAGATATTTAAACAATATGTTTTGGAGGTAAGAGGAGTGACTTTGGATATCTACTTCTGCTCAGCTCAGAGGCTGTCTAGACCAAGGCCTTGCAAGTTTGTTTTTCTCTCCATCTGGACTAAAGATCTCTGTCACTACCATGCTCTGCCAGATCAGCAGTCTGTTCAAGAATTTTTAGTTTGCTCTCCTTTTTCCTATTTATTGGAGCAGGAGGTGCTAGAGCAGCACTGTATATCTTATGATGGGCATCATTCAGTCCAGTCAAGGTGAGACCAAAAGGATAATTCAGAACCTTGGAATAAACTGGGTCCCAGTGTTCAGCACAAGTTCTGTTAGTGACTGTAGCTTATAGCAAACTGAAGAAAGAAGGTTCAGACTTCTAAAAGAAATGGTTCACTCTAAAGCTGCTTGGAATGAAGGTCTTCCAGGAGACATCTATACAATTTTTCACTTAAGCAGGAAGTATTTCCCCTCTAAATGCATGGACCACTCCAAAAAGGAAATCAGTCCTGAATATTCATTGGAAGGACTGATACTGAAGCTGAAACTCCAATATTTTGGCCACCTGATGTGAAGAACTGACTCATTGAAAATGACACTGATGCTGGGAAAGATTGAAGGCAGGAGGAGAAGCGGCCAACAGAGGATGAGATGGTTGGATGGCATCACCGACTCAGTGGACATGAGTTTGAGTAAGGTCCGAGAGTTGTTGATGGACAGGGAAGCCTGATGTGCTGAAGTCCATGAGGTCACAAAGAGTCAGACACGACTGAACGACTGAACTGAAATGCACGAAATCATGTTGGTGCATTGTTTGGGGGTTTACACTCATTAATGAATAGTCTTAAACTTGAAATAAACAGTTTTTTTGTTTAGCAAAGTTACCTAAGGAAAACTCTGATATCTGTCTCTCTTTCACTCTAGCTAGCTATACATATCTATATATCTATATCTATCTACATATATGTGTGTGTGTGTGTGTGTGTGTGTGTGCTAAGTTGCTTCAGTAATGTCTGACTCTTTGTGACACCATGTACCATAGCTCTCCAGACTCCTCTGTCCACGGGATTCTCCAGGCAAGAATATTGGAGTGGGTTGCTATGCTCTCCTCCAGTAGATCTTCCCAACCCAGTTATCAAACTTGAGTCTCTTACGTTTCCTGTATTGGCAGGCAGGTTCCTTACTTTTAGTGCCAGCTGGGAAACACTACATATGTATGTGTATATCCCTTTAAAACATAACCAAACTTAGTTCATAAAAAGCTAATGAATTTTAAATATGACTAACTGGATGTCAAATACTTTGGTTTTAGCAATATTAGCAAAAAAAGGAAACATCAAACTATTTTACATAATGCAAGACATTTTATTTCCCCAAATATTTTATCCCCAATTATAGAGCTAAGTGGACTTCCCTCATAGCAGAGTAGGTAAAAAATCCACCTGCAGTGCAAGAGACCTGGGTTTGATTCCTGGGTCGGAAAGCTCCCTGGAGAAGGAAATGGCAAACCACTCCAGTATTCTTGCCTGGAGAATCCCATGGACAGAGGAGCCTGGCAGGGTACAGTCCATGGGGTCACAAGAGTTGGACACAACTTTAGTGATTAACCCACCACCAACACCAACATAGAGCTAGGTGAGCTTGTAGCAAAGTTGAATCTTAGTGGTTGTCTCTGATTTTTATACCTCAAAACTTGGGGCCTCAGGCACGACAGTGACAGAAAGACTTATGCAGGAGCCCACACAAGCCAGAAAGGATGTCAACATTGGGGTTTCTTGTTTCGATACTTCTCAGTGCTGCTGTGTGGGCTCCTCCTGCATCTTCTGGCAATGTGACCCAGAGCCCTCAGGGCAGGTCCCACTACCAGCACGTTTACATGGACTGAAGATCAAGACAAGCTTCCATGAATCCTGGCGACTTTTCTCAAGACTGTGGTGTATTTGTGTTTTCTTTTCACAGAAACCTTCCTACATGTAGGCAGGGCCTAGATCTCCACCATTCCCAGAAAACTCACATCTCCAGCTTGTCCATCTGAAGAATCCCCATTTTTACTGTTGGCATCAAACTCTTCCATTTGCCTCAAACCCTTCTACCTACCAATCTAGCCAAATTAATATTCATCAGTGGACCTAAAAATTAATTGATATCTATTACCCCTTTGCAAGTAAAGATGGGGGTTAAGGGTTAATGCCTATATACTGGTTTTAGAAAAACAATGGCTGAATTCCATCCTTTCTTTTTCATTTTTCCTTTCTTTTAAGTTGGAGGATATTTGTTTTATAATATTGTGTTGTTTTCCACTTCATAACAATGAGAACCAGACATAAGTATTACTGTACATATATTCCCTCCCCCTGGAGCCTCTCTCCTACCCCCCGCCCATCCCACCCACCCTGGGTCATCACAGAGCACTGAACTGAGCTTTCTGCACCTCAGGCAACACCAAAGGACTCATAAGCAGGTGCCAAGGTATCCAGACTCACTGGCTGAAAATAGACATATGGCTGGTCATCCTCTACTTCTTTGTGTGTTGAAGAGATTCTCTCTTTGACCTAACTCTAGCCAAGCACTACGGAGGCCTCTTCTGGGCTCGGCCTCAACCTTGGCCTATAAACATTTGAACAAACAGCTGAAAACGTCATCCTTGAGATGGTCCTAATTCCTCTTACAGTGTTTGCCTGTGAAAACTCAAGTCAACCATTTACTATTTGTTTCAGGCAACATCTGCAGAAGGTGCCCCTCTCTCCCAGTCTCTGGGATGGCAAGAGCCTAATTTTGATAACAGTCAGTTAACAAACCCAGATGGATTTCACAGGGACCAACTCCTTCCCAAAATTCCTGCTTTCTGTAATTTTCACTTCCTCAACTGCGCTAAAGTTTCAAACATTCCCAAGCTTTCTATACTCTCATTTTCTCTTAAAAAAAAAAAAAAAAAAAAAAACAGTTTGCTGCTAAGTCACTTCAGTCGTGTTCGACTCTGTGTGACCCCATAGATGGTAGCCCGCCATGCTCCCCCGTCCCTGGGATTTTCAAGGCAAGAATACTGGAGTGGGTTGCCATTTCTTTCTTCGAAACAACAGTTTACCTCAGCTCAAATAGAACCTTCTTCCTTATTGTGAAAATAAAGTATCAGTTAATATCTGCCCTTACCATTTTACCTAGTGTTCCATTTTACTTATCTTTGATAGTGTCTAAGGAATGTATGTGATGATAATCATTTTTTTTTTTAACTCATCCCCTTAACCGTCAATGTCATCATCTCTTCCCACAGTCATGATTGACTCTTCACGACCCTAGGGATTGTAGCCCACCAGGCTCCCCTGTCCACAGGATTTCCCAGGCAAGAATACTATAGTGGGTTGTCATTTCCTACCCCAGAGGATCTTCCCAACCCAGGGATTGAAACCGTGTCTCTTATGTCTCTTGCATTGGCAAGTGAGTTCTTCACCACTAGCTCCACCATTTATGTGTGTAATTATATAAATAATTAAATAGAAAATTTTTGCAATAATAGAATAATGCTCTAAATATTGTAGATAAACTGTGCCCCCTACTAGATCATACAGCTAATGCTATATTTCTATATAAATTGTATTAAAATTCTTCTAAGATTTAGTTAGCATACTTTTTCTCATTACTTGGTAGGCCTCATGTTTTGCACTGAGAAAGGCTATCCTTATAGAGTCCAATATTAATCCTCTTCAGCATGCTATTATGAAAATAACAAGATAATCAACTAGGTGTAATACTTATACTGGAGAAGGCAATGGCACCCCACTCCAGTACTCTTGCCTGGAAAATTCCATGGACGGAGGAGCCTGGTGGACTGCAGTCCATGGGGTCGCTAGGAATCAGACATGACTGAGCGACTTCACTTTCACTTTCACTTTCATACATTGGTGAAGGAAGTGGCAACTCACTCCAGTGTTCTTGCCTGGAGAATCCCAGGGACGGGAGAGCCTGGTGGGCTGCCATCTATGGGGTCGCACAGAGTCGGACACGACTGAAGTGACTTACCTTATAATACTTATACAGGGCTCAGAACACACAGAATTTTCCATCAAAATCTAAACAAACTATATAAAAGGATATGAATTTGATTTTATTGCCAAGTTAACTTCCTGAATTGACTTGGTACATAGTTCAATTTTTAATTCATGAAACATGACCATAATATTTTTTTTCTAAATTCTCATTTCCATACTTACATTTCACTCATATTTTCTCACACTAAAGAAGCTTTATATGATTTTCTAATTTGAAAATTCTGTTTTTATGTACTGAATCTTCTTTAATATATGAATCTCTCAGTACTTTTCAGTACCACCTCTAAAACTGTATACTCATGCCTCACAGAAATATCTCATTGCCATTTTTGGGAAAGTAAATCCTCTCCATCTGGCTGATGACTTAGTGTAAGACTTTTCAAAAATGCACCTGACTGGACTTCATGTTATTTTAAATTAATACTCCTTCAACATAGCTTGGCCATGGATGTGAAAACTGAAAGCATAAGTAGAAAGTAACAGATTTTTGCCAAATGGCTTTGCCAGAGAAACTCTGGTGAAATGTGTGTGTGTGTGTGTTTTGACTCTCAACAACAATTTTACTACTTATCAAGATGTTTTAAACTTTTATGATGAATAGTTTAATGATCTAAAGCAAAAATGATCATTTTATTCTATTGTTAAATAGGAAACATGTTAAAAAGACAATTCTCTTTTTTGAACTCTTTATATAAATATATATTATAAAAAACAACAAAAAATAGAAATTGGCAATGTTTTGTCAATATTCATAAAGTTTTAAATCATCAAGTGCATTTTCAAATATTCTAAAATGTTCTGAGAAGATAACAGTGAATCTTCATCTGAAGATACAGAATTTCAAACGTGAGCCAACTATGGCAAAACCAATACAATATTGTAAAGTTAAAAAATAAAATAAATTAAAAAAAAAGAAAACAATAATGGTTGTAAGGAGATGCTTCATCAGTGTAAGCTTGATCATGGTCTGCCAATTAACAGATATAAAAGGTCCAGAAATAAGGGACTAAAAGGGAAGGAGGGAGTTCAAATGAAAAGCTTAATTAAATCATACACGTTATTCTTATGTTCCATTTCCATTCAACAACCAGTCTATTCAGTGGCCATGGACATTGACATGTTATGTTTAAGTGAAGCAGAGCTAAATGATCATGACTTATGAAGAAAGAAGACAGCTTTGCTATTCATAAGTGCAGAAAGGAAACAGAATATTTAGCTTTCTTAAAATACCATGAGCTTCCCAGGTGGCACTAGTGGTAAAGAACTGGTCTGCCAATGCAGGAGACATAAGAGATGCAAGTTCAGTCCCTGGGTTGGGAAGATCCCCTGGAAGAGGGCATGGAAACCCACTCCAATTATTTTCCCCTGAAGAATCCCATGGACATAGGGGCCTGGTGGGCTAAGTCCATAGGGTCACACAAAGTCAGACATGACTGAAGAAAATTAGCACACATATACCATCCCTGGAAACTAAAAATCAGAAGGGAAAGAGAGAAGTCACGTTAGAAGGTTTAAAGGAAATCAGCTCTTAGTGGAAACCTAAGTTTCCACTAGGACTAGAGTGGAAGATTCCATAAAGTCTAAAACTGGCATGTTCCCTTAAAGTTATTTTTTTTGATGAAGTTTTAAGAGGCATCCCTTCTGTCAGATGAGCTGTGATTATGTTACTACTTGTAGGCTGTTCTGAATACATTGCAGTCTCCTAATAATTCATTTTTTTTTCTTATTACCATGGCTTTTGCTCATCCTTTTTCTAATGCATCAAGAACACTGATAGGTTGTCAGGTTATAGAATTTATACTTTGAAGGAATTAGAAAATAAATAATTTATGAAATAATTTTGAGTTTCATTTGGCCACATGGGTTAGAACAGATGAATCTGTTTCCTTCTAGGACTGAACTCATATTTCAAAATACTTAAACTGCAGCTTCCTACTTTTGTATTCCAGTCCCCTATGATGAAAAGGACATCTTTTTTGGATGTTAGTTCTAAAAGGTCTTTTAGGTCATCATGCTGCTGCTGCTACTGCTAAGTCGCTTCAGTTGTGTCCGACTCTGTGTGACCCCATAAACAACAGCCCACCAGGCTCCCCCATCCCTGGGATTCTCCAGGCAAAAGTACAGGAGTGGGTTGCCATTTCCTCCTCCAATGCATGAAAGTGAAAAGAGAAAGTGAAGTCGCACAGTCGTGTCCGACTCATAGCGCCCCCTAAGTCTGCAGCCTACCAGTCTCCTCCATCCATGGGATTTTCCAGGCAAGAGTACTGGAGTGGGGTGCCATTGCCTTCTCCCTTAGGTCATCATAGAACCATTCAAATTCAGCATCTTCAGCATTACTGGTTGGGGCAAAGACTTGGATTATTGTCATATTGAATGATTTGCCTTGAAAACGAACAGATATCATTCTGTCTTTTTTGAGACTGCACTCAAGTACCAAATTTCAGACTCTTGTTGACTGTGAGTACTACTCCATTTCTTGTAAGGGTTCTTGCCCACAGTAGAAGATATAATGGTCATCTGAATTAAATTTGCCCTTTACAGTCCATATTAGTTCACTGATTCTTAAAATGTTGATGTTCACTCTTGTTATCTCCTGTTTGACCATTTTTACCTTGATTCATGGGCCTAATATTCCAGGTTCCTATGCAATATTGCTCTTTACTGCATTGGATTTTACTTCCATGATCAGTCACATCCACAACTGTGTTCACTTTTGCTTCTCCCTTTTCATCATAGTGTACTGGAATGCAAAAGTAGGAAGTCAAGAGACACCTGGCGTAATAGCCAAATATTTGGCCTTGGAGTACAAAATGGAAGCAGGACAAAGGCTAGCAGAGTTTTGCCAATGAAATGCACTAGCAAACACCCTCTTCAAAAAACACAAGAGAAGACTCTACACATGGACATCACCAGATGGTCAAAACTGAAATTAGATTGATTATATTTTTCTGCAGCCAAAGATGGAGAAACTATACAGTCAGCAAAAACAAGACCAGGAGCTGACTGTGGCTCAGATCATGAATTCATTATCGCCAAATTGAGACTTAAATTGGAGAAAGTAGGGAAAACCACTAGACCATTCAGATATGATCTAAATCAAACCCTTATGATTATACAGTAGAAGTGACAAATACATTCAAGGTATTAGATCTGATAGACAGAGGGCCTGCAAAACTATGGATGGAGGTTTGCGACTTTGGAAAGGAAGCAGTGATCAAGACTATTCCCAAGAAAAAGAAGTGCAAAAAAGCAAACTGGTTGTCTGAGGAGACCTTACAAATAGCTCAGAAAAGAAGAGAAACAAAACAGAAAGGAGGAAAGGAAAGATATACCCATCTGAATGAGGAGTTCCAAAGAATAACAAGGAGGGACAAGAAAGCCTTCCTCAGGGATCTATGCAAAGAAATAGAGAAAAACAGTACAAGGGAAGACTAGAGACTTCTTCAAGAAAATTAGAGATACCAAGGGAACATTTCATGTAAAGATGTGCACAGTAAAGGACAGAAATGGTATGGACCTAACAGAAGCAGAAGATATTAAGCAGAAGCAGAAGATATTAAGAAGAGGTGGAAGGAATACACAGAACTCTGCAAAATATATCTTCATGACCAAAATAACCACGGTGGTGTGATCACTCACCTAGAGCCAGACATCCTAGAATGCGAAGTCAAGTGGGCCTTAGGAAGCATCACTACTAACAAAGCTAGTGGAAGTGATGGAATTCCAGTTGAGCTATTTCTAATCCTAAAAGAGTATGCTGTGAAAGTGCTGCACTCAAAATACCAGCAAATTTGGAAAACTCAGCAGTGGTCATAGGACTGGAAAAGACGTTTTCCTTCCAATCCCAAACAAGGATGAAGTCAAAGAATATTCAAATTATCATAAAATTGCACTTATCTCACACACTACCAGAGTCATACTCAAAATTCTCCAAGCCAGGCTTCAAAACTACATGAACTGCAAACTTCCAGATGTTCAAGTTTGATGTAGAAAAGGCAGATAAACCAGAGATCAAATTGCCAACATCATTTGATCATAGAAAAAGCAAGAGAATTGAAAAGAAAAAAAAAAACCTTCTGTTCTATTGATTATGTGAATGCCTTTGACTGTGTAAATCACAGAGACTATCAAAAATTCTTCAAGAGATGGAAATGCCAGATGACCTTACCTGCCTCATGACAAATCTGCACACAGATCAAAAGTAACAGTTAGAACCAGACATGGAACAACAGACTGGTCCCAAATTGGGAAAGGAATATGTCAGGGTTTATATTGTCATTCTGCTTATTTAACTTATATTCACAGTACATCATGCTAAATGCTGGGCTGGATGAAGTGCAAGATGGAATCAAGATTGCCTGGAGAAATACCAATAACCTCAGATATGCAGATGACACCACCCTTATGGCAGAAAGTGAAGAGGAACTCAAAAGGCTCTTGATGAAAGTGAAAGAGGAGAATGAAAATGTTGACTTAAAATTCAACATTCAAAAAACTAAGATCATGGTATCTGATCCCATCACTTCATGGCAAATAGATGGGGAAACAATGGAAACAGTGACATGTTTTAATTTGGGGGGCTCCAAAATCACTGCAGATGGTGACTAAAGCCATGAAATTAAAAGACACTTGCTCCTTAGAAGAAAAGCTATGACCAACCTACATGTTAAACATGACCAACAGCATATTAAAAACTAAAGACATTACTTTGCTGAGAAAGGTCAGTCTAGTCAAAGCTATGTTTTTTCCAGTCAGTCAGTTCAGTCGTTCACTCGTGTCCGACTCTTTGCGACCCCATGAATAGCAGCATGCCAGGCCTCCCAGTCCATCACCAAATCCCGGAGTTCACTCAGACTCACGTCCATCAAGTCAGTGATGCCATCCATCCATCTCATCCTCTGTCGTCCCCTTCTCCTCCTGCCCCCAATCCCTCCCAGCATCAGAGTCTTTTCCAATGAGTCAACTCTTCGCATGAGGTGGCCAGAGTACTGGAGTTTCAGCTTTAGAATCATTCCTTCCAAAGAAATCCCAGGGCTGATCTCCTTCAGAATACTGGCTGGATCTCCTTGCAGTCCAAGGGACTCTCAAGAGTCTTCTCCAACACCACAGTTCAAAAGCATCAATTGGTCAGTGCTCAGCTTTCTTCACAGTCCAAATCTCACATCCATACATGACCACAGGAAAAACCATAGCCTTGACTAGACGGACCTTTGTTGGCAAATAATGTCTCTGCTTTTGAATATGCTATCTAGGTTGGTCATAACTTTTCTTCCAAGGAGTAAGCATCTTTTAATTTCATGGCTGAAGTCACCATCTGCAGTGATTTTGGAGCCCAGAAAAATAAAGTCTGACACTGTTTCCACTGTTTCCCCATCTGTTTCCCATGAAGTGATGGGACCAGATGCAATGATCTTCTTTTTCTGAATGTTGAGCTTTAAGCCAACTTTTCCACTCTCCACTTTCACTTTCATCAAGCGGCTTTTTAGTTTGTCTTTAGTCTTTTTAGTTCGTCCTCACTTTCTGCCATAAGGGTGGTGTCATCTGCATACCTGAGGTTATTGATATTTCTCCCAGCAATCTCGATTCCAGCTTGTGCTTCTTCCAGCCCAGGGTTTCTCATGATGTACTCTGCATATAAGTTAAATCAGCAGGGTTACAATATACAGCCTTGATGTACTCCTTTTCCTATTTGGAACCAGTCTGTTGTTCCATGTCCAGTTTTAACTGTTGCTTCCTGATCTGCATATACGTTTCTCAAGAGGCAGGTCAGGTGGTCTGGTATTCCCAAATCTTTCAGAATTTTCCACAGTTTATTGTGATCCACACAGTCTAAGGCTTTGGCATAGTCAATAAAGGAGAAATAGATTTTTTTTTTCTCGAACTCTCTTGCTTTTTTGATGATCCAGCAGATGTTGGCAATTTGATATCTGGTTCCTCTGCCTTTTCTAAAACCAGCTTGCATATCTGAAAGTTCACAGTTCATGTATTGCTGAAGCCTGGCTTGGAGAATTTTGAGCATTACTTTACTAGCGTGTGAGATGAGTGCAATTCTGCAGTAGTTTGAGCATTCTTTGGCATTGCCTTTCTTTGGGACTAGAATAAAAATGGACCTTTTCCAGTCCTGTGGCCACTGCTGAGTTTTCCAAATTTGCTGGCATATTGGGTTCAGCACTTTCACAGCACCATCTTTCAGGATTTGAAATAGCTCAACTGGAATTCCATCACCTCCCCTAGCTTTGTTTCTAGTGATGTTTTCTAAGGCCCACTTGACTTCCCATTCCAGGATGTCTGGCTCTAGGTGAGTGATCACACCATCGTGATTATCTTGGTCGTGAAGATCTATTTTGTACAGTTCTTCTGTGTATTCTTGCCACCTCTTCTTAATATCTTCTGCTTCTGTTAGGTCCATACCATTTCTGTCCTTTATCGAGCCCATCTTTGCATGAAATGTTTGGTTGGTATCTCTAATTTTCTTGAAGAGATCTCTAGTCTCATTCTGTTGTTTTCCTCTATTTCTTTGCATTTGATTGCTAAGGAAGGCTTTTTTATCTCTTCTTGCTCTTCTTTGGAACTCTGCATTCAGATGTTTATATATTTCCTTTTCTCCTTTGCTTTTCACTTCTCTTCTTTCACAGCTATTTGTAAGGCCTCTGCAGACAGCCATTTTGCTTTTTTGCATTACTTTTCCATGGAGATGGTCCTGATTCCTGTCTCCTCTACAGTGTCACGGACTTCATTCCATAGTTCATCAGGCACTCTATCTATCAGATCTAGGCCCTTAAATCTATTTCTCACTTCCACTGTATAATCATAAGGGATTTGATTTAGGTCATACCTGAATGGTCTAGTGGTTTTCCCTACTTTATTTAATTTCAGTATGAATTTGGCAATAAGGAGTTCATGGTCTGAGCCACAGTCAGCTCCTGGTCTTGTTTTGGTTGACTGTAGAGAGCTTCTCCATCTTTGGCTGCAAAGAATATAATCAATCTGATTTCGGCATTGACCATCTGGTGATGTCCATGGGTAGAGTTTTCTCTTGTGTTGTTGGAAGAGGGTGTTTGCTATGACCAGTGCATTTTCTTGGCAAACCTCTATTAGTCTTTGCCCTGCTCCATTCCGTATTCCAAGGCCATATTTGCCTGATACTCCAGATGTTTCTTGACTTCCTGCTTTTGCATTCCAGTCCCCTATAATGAAAAGGACATCTTTTTTGGATGTTAGTTCTAAAAGGTCTTGTACGTCTTCATAGAACCGTTCAACTTCAGCTTCTTCAGCATTACTGGTTGGGGCATAGACTTGGATTACTGTGATATTGAATGGTTTGCCTTGGAAATGAACAGAGATCATTCTGTCATTTTTCAGATTGCATCCAAGTACTGCATTTCAGACTCTTTTTTTGACCATGATGGCTACTCTACTTCTTCTTAGGGATTCCTGCCAGCAGTAGCAGATATAATGGTCATCTGAGTTATATTCACCCATTCCAGTCCATTTTAGTTCATTGATTCCTAGAATGTTGATGTTCACTCTTGCCATCTCCCATTAGACCACTTCCAATTTGCCTTGATTCATGGACCTGACATTCTAAGTTCCTATGCAATATTGCTCTTTACAGCATGGGACCTTGCTTCTATCACCAGTCACACCCACAAGTGTTGTTTTTACTTTGACTGCATCCCTTCATTCTTTCTGGAGTTATTTCTCCACCGATCTCCAGTAGCATATTGGGCACCTACTGACCTGGGGAGTTCCTCTTTCAGTATCCTATCATTTTGCCTTTTTGTACTGTTCATGGGGTTCTCAAGGCAAGAATACTGAAGTGGTTGGCCATTCCTTTTTCCAGTGGACCACATTCTGTCAGCCCTCTCCACCATGACCTGCCCATCTTGGGTAGCCCCACAGGCATGGCTTAGTTTTATTGAGTTAGACAAGGCTATGGTCCTAGTGTGATTAGATTGATTAGTTTTCTGTAATTATGGCTTCAGTGTGTCTGCCCTCTGATGCCCTCTTGCAACATCTACCATCTTACTTGGGTTTCTCTTACCTTGGAGGTGGGGTATCTCTTCACGGCTTGTCTAGGAATGTGCAGCCGCTGCTCCGTACCTTGGACAAGGGGTATCTCTTCACCACCGCCCTTCCTGACCTTGAACGTGGAATAGCTCCTCTCGGCCCTCTTGCACCACGCAGCCACTGCTCCTTGTATGTGGGGTTGCTCCTCCCTGCCGCCGCACCTAACCTCGGACATAGGGTAGCCCCTCTCGGCTGTTCCTGCACCGTTGCAGCCTGGCACTCTCGGCCTTGCTATGTGTAGCCGCCTGCACTATGTGGGCCACAAATGTGTGAGTTCGACTATAAAGAAAGTTTTGTGCCAAAGAATTAATGCTTTTAAACTGTTGTGTTGGAGAGGACCCTTGAGAGTCCCTTGGAGTGCAAGAAAATCCAACCAGTCCTAAAGGAAATCAGACCTGAATATTCTTTGGAAGGACTGATACTGAAGCTGAAACTCCAGTACTTTGGCCACCTGATGTGAAGAACTGACTCACTCCAAAAGACCCTGATGCTGGAAAGATTGAAAGCAGAAGGGGATGACAGAGGATGAGATGGTTGGATGGCATCACTGACTCGATGGATATGAGTTTGAGCAAGCTCCAGGAATTTGTGATGGACAGGGAAGCCTGGCATGCTGCAGTCCATAGGGTTGTAAAGAGTAGGACATGACTGAGCCACTGAACTGAACTGAAACTACAGCTGTCAAAATCTCTCACCCATCTGTGTTTTCTCAGACTAACTACAGGGTTTACATGCAAAAGCAAACGTACAAACCAAGCAAACAAACATGGATAGTAACGCAGCATTTCAAAGAGCAAATTTGGGGAATAAAATGCAAAGACCTTTTTCAATAAAATATTTAACAAAAGAGCTGGCAATAACATTTTGGGCAAATAAGTTAAATGTGTACAAAAAATTAATATTGTTATAGCAGCCTTGCTGCCTGAAAGATATACAGAAAGTCAGTTTTAGGGAATTTTCCTGATAGAATGTAGATTCTATTATATTATAAATATAGCTGTATTGCACCCTTATTACCATTTGGGCATGTAAATGATCACTATTATGTTATAAAAACTTGAAATGGCTAAAACAATTGTAGTATCTTTAAAGGAAATCCATATCCACAGGGCTGAATTTATCCAGTAGAAAAAGTCTTTAATACTTAATTCTGTACAGAGCAGAAGTTTGACAGGGAATAAAACAAGAAGCTTGAATTATTTAAGCCTGTTTTTCTAATAGGGAAACTCAGAAACAGAAACAATAAAATGAACTCTACTGTAGGATTTTCATCTGTCTGTGTGGTAACCAGGAACCGCCTGACTTCTGTGCAAGCTTATTTCTGCCATTGAAATGTCATGATTTCCTTTTCAAAAGTCCTTTTCAGCTGTCTCCTTCTCTAGCTTCAAAATGATACATTACATGCTATCATAGTCAAAATAAATCCCCTATCTGTGTGATGATAATTGAAGAAACTCACCAAGACGCAATCATGGCAGATTGTTATTCTACTGCATTGTTCTGGAGGATGGAGATGGAGGGTGTTCTAACACAGAATTAGTAACATTTATTTTTATTCACATCTGAGGTATGGTGCTACCTATTCTGCTACTGCAGCAGCATTTCAACTTCCATAGTTGCTACTGCAATATTGATTGAACTGTAAGGTTGCTGGATCTTGGGTTTTACTCCTAGGTTTGTTTATTATCAATGTGTGAAGAAAAACTACTTAATCATCAAGGAATCATTTTTGCTTTCCAAATATAAATTGGGTACAAAAATATCTGCCTTTTTCACTTCGTAAAATTAGTCTGGGAGTCCAATGAAATGATGAGGAGTTAAGATTTGGATACAATTTAGTCATATCTACTAAAGTTGGTGGAACTTGACATGTATTATTTGTATGTGCTGTTGTTCAGTCACTAGGTCATGTCCAACCCTTGGCAACTCCATGGACTACAGCATGCCAGGCTTTTCTGCCTGTAAAGGTTTCCCTTCACTATCTCCTGGAATTTGCTCAAACCCATGTCTACTAAGTTGGTGATACCGTCCAACCATCTCATCCTCTGTTGCTCCCATCTCATCCTCTGTTGCTCCCGTCTCCTCTTGCCCTCAATCGTTCCTAGCATCAGGGTATTTTACAATGAGTCAGTTCTTCACATCTGATGGATAGGTCTGTGATATTATTTTGGAATGTCCATAGAATATCCTCTCAAGCCTAAATAGAATCGGTCACCTGACTGTCGTTTGTAACATATCTCATTCAGTATGATGTACTATGTTTATCATAAGAAACTAAAGGCCCCCGATTTAATAAAGGCACAAGGATATTTATTTAGAATACTTCCAGTTCTTCCCATTAGAAAAGAAATAGAAACAGAAAAAGAAAATTATTTCTTATTTGTTGTTAAATGAAGGTTTTCCCCATTATACCTATTTTTTTTTCTCTAGTTAATCCTTTGTCCACACTTTTGATACTCTTCCTGAATTCCATAGAATAGTGACCAAGAATTTAAAAAGCATATACATAGGTACTTTTTTTTTTTTAAGATGGACATTATTTTAGAACAATTTTAGTTTTAGAGAAGGATTGAGAAGATAGTATAGGATTACCATATACACTCCCTACCCCTTTCTGTACTCGGTTTTCCTTTAGTATTACATGTTTACATTAGTATGGTATATTTGTTAAAATTAATGAACAGTCACTGATACTTTATTATTTAATAAAGTCCAGTTTATTCAGGTTTGTCTAGTTTTAACATAATGCAAATTTTCTATTCCAAGATCCCATCTAAGATATTACATTACATTTACTTGTCATGTTTCCTTAGGCTCATCTTGGCTGTGACAGTCTCTTAACCTTTCCTATTTTTCATGTCCTTGAGAGTTCTGGGCAGTACTGGCTAGGTATATTATAGGATCTTGTCCCTTGAAATTTGTCTAATGTTCTTCTCATGATTAGACTGATTGTGGGGAATGGGGAGGAAGAACATAGAAATAACATGCCATTTTGTTATTGTCAGTATGACTTAATGTTGACCTTGAACACCTAACTGAAATAGTGGTTGTCAGTTTTCTCCACGTTTATAGTTTCATAAAGTTACTCTTCTGTTTTTTCACCTCCTTTCATCCTGTAATCATTGGGTAGAAGTCACAGACCACACCCCACACTTAAGTAGTGGCAGTTTTACTTGCCTCCCTGATGGTAGAATATCTGTAGTTCTACTGCGTGGGAGATCTAGCATTTTCTCTTCTCTCTCATCAATTTGTTTACTCAGTCACTTATAGCAACTTAAATGGATGTTTATTTTATACTTTGCATTGTAATGTAATATCACTTTACTTACTTTATTGCTCAAGTTGTTCTAGCTCTGACCAATGGAAACCCTTGCCCCTGGCTCTGGTCCCTTCCATCCCCCTTACATCAATGTGAATCTTATCTTTTGATTTTATTTTAAGAACTTCTTTACTTTAAGACAATACAATATATTTCAGACTCACCCTGTATATTTTCTGGCCTAGTTCTATATTTAGCCATTTCTCCAAGGAATACTGGTTCTTTTTATCGGATAATGATATAAAAAATTATTGTGACATAGAAAATAATCTTCTGGTTATCAAAGGGGAAAGAGTGGGGGGGGATAAAATAGCAGGTTCTGATTAACATATACACACTGGTATACATAAAATAGATAACCAATAAGAATCTGTTGCATAGTACAGGGAACTATACTCAAAATTTTGCAATAAGTATAAGGGAAAAGAACCTGAAAAAGGATATGTATATCTATCTATGTATCTATCTATGTATCTATTTATCTATATCACTATGCAGTACACCTGAAAATAACCCAGCACTGTACATTAATTATATTTCAATTAAAAATTTTTTAATTAAAAAAAATTGCAATCCAAAGGCAGATGTTGACAGAATGGAATAAAAACAAATAAACATAGTATCATGATGTTTGCACAAGTCTGAGCTCATTGAATTGTACACATTAAATACTTGCATGATTTTGTATACTAATTATAGTTCAATAAAGCCGCTAAATATGCTTTTAAATTAATGTAATAGACTTTATTACCCAGAAAAAAACATACTATGGATACTATTAATAGTTGTATCCAGTGTTAATAAGGTATCATATTTATAGACACTTTTAGACAAATTAAATATATGTATGTACACCAAACCTTGTATGTTCACATATCTGTAAATGTTTCTATGTGTAACCATGTTTATTTATATTAAGTTGAACATGAGTTATTACTAATGTCTCCAATTTGAATCTATTGCCTATAGATCATTCTAACCTTTCATTGCTTTTCTGTAAAATTTTGCTTCATTCTGTGAAAAATGTGGCTCCTACCAACTGCTATTCATTGTCTTAAGTGTTCAATCCCTATAACATGTACAACTGTATCTCTGGGGAAGCTGTAGAAGTTCCCCTTACAGTTAATCGTAGAAGGGAATCATTATTCAACTAATAATGTTCAGTTAATTTTGCCTTTGATCTTACAGACTCCACTAATTTCCAAAGTTATTTTACTTAGGTCAGCACCTTGTACACCTTCATCATTTGTGAAGTTTTTTTCATATATTTTAAATAAAACTATATTCTCTTGGCATGATCTATAACTTCTGGAATCTTTCCATATCATAAAAAATTATTTTTTCTGCATATATTAAGGCTCAGTGTGCTATAAAATTCTATGGATGTGAAAAATGCATAGCACCTATAATTATCATTACAATATTTTATAGGATAGTTTTGATATCCTAAAAGAGCCCCCTATATTTCACCTATTCAACCTTTTATCCTTCCCACTGAACTCCTGATAGCAACTGATCCTTTTACTGTCTCTACTTTTGTGTTTTCCTGAATGACATATAACTGGATTCATATAGTACATTGTCTTTTCAGACTGGCATCATTCATTAGCAATCACTTTTTTTTTTTTTTTTTTGCATAAGGTAACAACTCATTTCTTTATGATGCTGAAAATGTCCCTTCACATATGTGCACCAGTTTCTTTATCCATTCACCTATGCAAATATCTTGGTTCATTCTAGTTTTTGGAGATTTTAAACTGTTAGACACATTCATATGCATATATTTATGCAATCATGTTTTCAGATCAACTAGATCAACCTAGGGACAACACCGATAGATCATATATTTGGACTATGTTCAGTTTTGCAAGAAAATTCTTAAAACCCTGTATCAAAGAGTGGCTGCATCATTTTACCTTCCAATCAGCAGTGAATGAGAGTTCCTGTTACTTCACATCCTTACCAGCATTCTGTATTGATATTTTTTCAGTCTTTATCCATTATGATGAATATATACTGCCATCTCATTTGCTTGACTTAGCAATTTTTAATGACAAATAATGCAAACATTCAGTTCCGTTCAGTCACTCAGTCATGTCTGACTCTTTGTGACCCCATGAACTGCAGCACACCGGGCTTCTTTGTCCATCACTGCCTCCTGGTACATGCTCAAAATCATGTCCATCAAGTCGGTGATGCCATCCAACCACCTCATTTTCTGTTACCCCTCTCCTTCTGCCTTCAATCTTGCCCACAATCAAGGTCTTTTCCAATGAATCAGTTCTTCGCATCAGGTGGCCAAAGAATTGGAGTTTCAGCTTCAACATCAGTCCCTCCAATGAATATTCAGGACTGATTTTGTTTAGGATTGACTGGTTTGATCTCCTTGCAGTCCAAGGGACTCTCAAGAGTCTTCTCCAACACCACAATACAAAAACATTAATTCTTTGGTGCTCAGTTTTCTTTATAGTCCAGCTCTCACATCTGTACACAGCTACTGGAAAATCATAGCTCTGACTAGATAGACCTCTCTCAGCAAAGTAATATCTTTGCTTTTTAATATGTTGTCTAGGTTGGTAAATAGATTTTCTTCCAAGGAGCAAGCATCTTAATTTCATGGCTGCAGTCACCATCTGCAGTGATTTTATAGCCCATGAAAATAAAGTCTGTCACTGTTTCCATTGTTTCCCCATCTATTTGCCAGGAAGTGATGGAATCAGATGCCATGATCTTAGTTTTTTGAATGTTGAGTTTTAAGTCAACATTTTTATTCTCCTCTTTCATTTTCATCAAGAGGCTCTTTAGTTCTTAGCTTTCTGCCATAAGGGTGGTGTCATCTGCATATCTGAGGTTATTGATATTTCTCCTGACAATCTTGATTCCAGCTTGTGCTTAATCCTGCCCAACATTTCATATGATATACTCTGCATATATGTTAAATCAGCAGGGTGACAATATACAGCCTTGACGTACTCTTTTATCAATTTTGAACCAGTCCATTGTTCCATGTCCAGTTCTAACTGTTGCTTCTTGACCTCCATACAGATTTCTCAGGAGAAATGTTAAATATAATTTCGTGCTTATTTGATATCCATGTGTGAGTGTGTCATCTAGTGAGTTATCTGTTATATCTTTTGCTGATATAAATATTTTTCTGTTTTGTTTTCTTATTGCTTTAATCCTATGTGTCCCTCATTTTCACACTTGCTCCCTGACCTTTTACCCTTGGAAGAAATTGGAGGTCTCTGTGGGCCCTTTCTGCTTGGCCTCAATGGGATCTTTCTTCTCTGACACAAGGGTCAGAGCAAGGAAGGAATGTGGATAAGGGCCCTTCTTACTGTCTCCCCTTCCTAGAAACTGCACACAAAGGAGTTTCCTTCCTTTGAGGAAAGATGAGAAGGGTGTCTCATTGATGCCCAAGAACCACTGCAGGAAAAGGCTTCTATGTATGTCCCCTGTACCACTAGCCAGACAGATGCCAAAGCTGGCTCACTTGAACTGCCCGCCAGCTTATCCATTCTATTCAATCTCTTTCTGCTGCTCGACTCTAGAAGATCTGCTTGTCCCTCAGAGTTATATATCCTCCTTCACTGGGAAGGCATGTAAGTCCCAACTAATGTGTTTGCCACTCTGTTACTACATGAGGAGTTAAGCGATCCAATGATAGTAAGTCATAACATGGAGTCGTCCCAGCATCACCCATTCCAGTGGTGATGGAGGAAATATTTTGTCACAAGTTTTCATTCTTTTTTAGGACTGAGACATCCAAAGGCTTCTCTTAAGGAGTCCACTTTAGAGCCAAAATGTCACCATAAATGCACATTTCTGATCTAGGGGGTTGGTCTATTAGATTCTTTATATATCATCATTTGGGAATTTCATGGGATAAAGACATATGATAGTATCTCCGAAAATAGCCTGTCTCTCACTTTCACCTCTGTTTCTTTAAGAAAGATAGATGCTGCTAATGTTCTTTGCATAAGGTAGAATTTATTAGTTTTATTTCCTCACACCATTCCTCTCTGATCCAGTAATCTAGTTCATGTCTATGTGTAAATTTCTAGGAAGAATATATTTGTAAATATTTTCTGCATCTCAAGGCCTGTATTTCTCATACTTCTTTCTCCTTCACCCCCTCCCTTCTTTATTCTGTGTCTCATCTACATATGTACACAATTGGTAAAAATCCAGAGTAGTCTATTTCTTCTCCATCAATCAATCAATTCAGTGGCTCAGGCATGTCCAACTCTTTGCGACCCCATTAACCGCAGCACACGAAGCCTCCCTGTCCATCACCAACTCCCAGAGTCCACCCAAACCCATGTCCATTGAGTCAGTGATGCCATGCAAACATTTCATCCTCTGTCATCCCCTTCTCTTCTTGCCCTCAATCCCTCCCAGCATCAGGATCTTTTCAAATGGGTCAGCTCTTGAGATCAGGTGGCCAAAGTACTGGAGTTTCAGCTTCAAATCAGTCCTTCCAATGAACACCCAGGACTGATCTCCTTTAGGATGGACTGCTTCGATCGCCTTGCAGTCCAAGGGACTCTCAAGAGCCTTCTCCAGCACCACAGTTCAAAAGCATCAATTCTTCAGCACTCAGCTTTCTTTATAGTCCAACTCTCACATCCATACATAACCACTGGAAAAACCATAGCCTTGAGTAGATGGACACTGGTTGACAAAGTAATAACTCTGCTTTTTAATATGCTATCTAGGTTGGTCATAACTTTTCTTCCAAGGAGTAAGCATCTTTTAATTTCATGGCTGCAAGCACCATCTGCAGTGACTTTGGAGTCCAGAAAAATAGTCTGACACTGTTTCCACTGTTTCCCCATCTATCTGCCATGAAGTGATGGGACTGGATGCCATGATCTTAGTTTTCTGAATGTTGAGTCTTAAGCCAACTTTTTCACTCTCCTCTTTCACTTTCATCAAGAGGCTCTTTGGTTTCTCTTCATTTCCTGCCATAAGGTGGTGTCATCTACATATCTGAAGTCATTGATATTTCTCCCATTGATATCAGCTTGTGCTTCTTCCAGCCCAGTGTTTCTCATGATGTACTCTGCATATAAGTTAAATAAGCAGGGTGACAATATATAGCCTTGACATACTTATTTCGTGATTTGAAACCAGTCTGTTGTTCCATGTCTAGTTCTTACTGTTGCTTCCTGACCTGCATATAGGTTTCTCAAGAGGCAGGTCAGGTGGTCTGGTATTTCCATCTCTGTCAGAATTTTCCGTATGTTTTTGTGATGCATACAGTCAAAGGCTTTGGCATAGTCAATAAAGCAGGAATAAGATGTTTTTCTGAACTCTCTTGCTTCTTCGATGGTCCAGCAGATGTTGGCAATATGATCTCTGGTTCCTCTGTCTTTTCTAAAACCAGCTTGAACATCTGAAAATTTACGGTTTACATATTGCTGAAGCCTGGCTTGGAGAATTTTGAGCATTATTTTACTAGCATGTGAGATGAGTGCAATTGTGCAGTAGTTTGAGCATTCTTTGGCATTGCCTTTCTTTGGGATTGGAATGAAAACTGACTTTTTCCAGTCCTGTGGCCATTGCTGAGTTTTCCAAATTGGCTGGCATATTGAGTGCAGCACTTTCACAGCATCATCTTTTAGGATTCTTCTCCACAAACAATGCAAATGAATATTGATATTGACTGATGTTGATATATATGTCTTTTTAGAATAAAAACTTAAGCAATGAAAATAACATATACAATTTAATAAACATGAAGAAAATAACGGCCCTATTAGTTATTATGCTTATCGGTTACACTTGTTTAACTACAGTTAGAGGAATTAAGTATTGGCTTAGTAGTAAAGAATCCACCTACCAATGTAGGAGACACAGATTTGACCCTTGGTCCAGGAAGATCCCAGGAGAAGGAAATGGCAAACCACTCCAGTATTTTTGCTTGGGAAATCCCATGAACAGAGGACCCAGGCATGCTACCATCCATCAGTTCAGTTCAGTTCAGTTCAGTCACTCAGTCATGTCTGACTCTTTGGGATCCCATGAATCACAGCTATCCAGGCCTCCCTGTCCATCACCAACTCCTGGAGTTCACTCAGACTCATGTCCATTGAGTCGGTGATGCCATCCAGCCATCTCATCCTCTGTCATTCCCTTTTCCTCCTGCCCCCAATCCCTCCCAGCATCAGAGTCTTTTCCAATGAGTCAACACTTCACATGAGGTGGCCAAAGTACTGGAGCTTCAGCCTTAGCATCATTCCTTCTAAAGAAATCCCAGGGCTGATCTCCTTCAGAATGGACTGGTTGGATCTCCTGGCAGTCCGAGGGACTCTCAAGAGTCTTCTCCAACACCGCAGTTCAGAAGTATCAATTTTTCAGCACTCAGCTTTCTTCACAGTCCAACTCTCACACCCATACATGACCACTGGAAAAACCATAGCCTTGACTAGACGGACCTTTGTTGGCAAAGTAATGTCTCTGCTTTTGAATATGCTATCTAGGTTGGTCATAACTTTCCTTCCAAGGAGTAAGCATCTTTTAATTTCATGGCTGCAGTCACCGTCTGCAGTGATTTTGGAGCCCAAAAAATAAAGTCTGACACTGTTTCCACTGTTTTCCCATTTCCCATGAAGTGATGGCACCAGATGCTATGATTTTCGTTTTCTGAATGTTGAGCTTTAAGCCAACTTTTTAACTCTCCTCTTTCACTTTCATCAAGAGGCTTTTTAGTTCCTCTTCACTTTCTGCCATAAGGGTGGTGTCATCTGCATATCTGAGGTTATTGATATTTCTCCCAACAATCTTGATTCCAGCATGTGCTTCTTCCAGCCCAGCATTTCACATGATATACTCTGCATATAAGTTAAATAAGCAGGGTGACAATATACAGCCTTGACATACTCCTTTTCCTATTTGGAACCAGTCTGTTGTTCCATGTCCAGTTCTAACTGTTGCTTCCTGACCTGCATATAGGTTTCTCAAGAGGCAGGTCAGGTGGTCTGGTGTTCCCATCTCTTTCAGAATTTTCCACAGTTTACATGGGGTTGCAAAAAGTGGGACATGACTTAGAGACTGATTAACAGTAACAAGTATTATAGAAGGGAGGAAGAAAATTTACTTTTAAGGAGATCATTTTTTAATTAGTGAATCTAATATTTAGTATTTATTTGAGCTCTTCTTTGAAAAATATTTTTATTGGAGTACAGTTGATTTACAATTTTGCATTTGCTTCTGTTGTATAGCAAATTAGATCAGTTATCCATAATAGTAAATTAGTGATAGTTGCTTAGTAGTGAGCAACTCTTTGCAAACACATGGTCTGTAGCCTGCCAGGCTTCTCTGTCCATGGAATTCTCCAGGCAAGAACACTGGAGTGGGTTGCTATTTTCTTCTCCAAGTTATCCATATAACAACTCTTTTTTAGATTCTTTTCCCATATAAGCCATTACAGAGTACTGAGTAAAGTTCCCTGCACTTGAGCTCTTTTCTTAATGGAATAGCTCATTGGAGGCTAAAGATTTTGTACTTTACATTTCCTCTTCATTCTTCAATGAAGGGAGAAAATTTCAGTTTTCAGATCACAAAAAAGCACGTGTGATACAAAACATGTAAAATCACCCTTTTTATCTCCAGGAAATGTGTTCAGGGAAAATGCATTTGGTTTTTCCTGGAAATGATACTGAGGACTCAGAAAACTAATCAACTCTAGCAGTACTGTTGTAATGTCAGTTATCAGTCTACCTATGAGTAGGGGGTTTCTACTGAGAAAACTTGAACAATATGATAGCCTAATGTGCTTTGGTGAAACAAAATCTATACGTAAACAATGGAGTAATAAATAATGAAGGCAAGTAATTATAATAGATTTATAAAATTAGAAATTGAAAGGAAGGAAATAAAAAGTAGTGATAGATGACTTTTAAATAAAAACCCATCACACTCGTGAATTTTTTAATATTTTATATATTAGAAGTAATATTTTTAAAATTCAATTTGTTATGCATAATTAATAAAATTGTTGGAGGAAAATGGACACATTTTTATTTAAAGAGAATCATTTATGTGAGGTATATAGTATTTTTTAGTTTATTTATATTTATATCCTATGTCTTACTAGACTTCATTATCAAAAAATGACATGCCCATGGTTCACAGCAGCTGCAATCCATTAGACTAATGGATTAGAATTACAGATTGCCTTAGGAATTGTCTATTGTATTACAAAATCAAATGTAAACCCTAGAGTGAAAATTCTTGACATTATTAAATGTAAGAAACACAATGTGTTCAGGAAGATGTTATTAAAAAGGATTTAGGACATTTGACTAATATACCAGAAAGTAATATGATGTTTAGGCCAAAATAGAAGCTACTTGTGTGTTCTTGTTATGCTCTAGTAGAGCAATTTACACTGCCAGTCTTTGACTAACAATGTTCAATATAAAAATGTGTTCTAATTGATTATCCACTTTTCCTATCAAACAATATGCACAGGTTGTGTGCACATATATTTTATTGTTACTCAAAATAGTACCTTGTGCAATTGTTTTTATTCATCCATTTGGAAATAACAACTACCATGCCACTGACAAAATATTGAGTGCCTTGTCTATACCCAGTATTGGAAAGATGCATGGTTTAGTGACATGAGCAGACCCAAAAGTAACTTTCAAAAAAATTATCTTATGCTTCCACTGTCATAAGTACAACAGAAATATTCTTACCTTTTGTTCACATTCTCACATTCCTTTAGGTGTCTATGACTCACTTTTATCACATGACATCAACATTTCTGATCAAGATCAGGTTCTCAAAGAGCAGCTTTAAAAGATTGCACTTTGACACTCTCAAGTTCAGTTTTGAAACAAAGAGAAAGGTAAGAGAAGATTTTGTTGTCTTTCAAGCTCCCCAGCGCCCCCCCCAACCCCCGCCAAGTATGGCCAATAGGGAACACCTGTCCAGTGAGCTGAAAGCCACCTGCTAACCAGTAAAATTAGTGTAGCTTCAGATTTTTAGAAAAGGGCTTCTATTTAATCAAACTCTTAAGAGGAAAGAACGATTCATTATTGTTGTTGTTGCAGAGGAGTGTTGAGGTACTTTGACTCAACTCTTTAAACTTACAGAAATGTTAGAGCTCCAGAAGCTCATTGGTGCCTGAGCTGCTGCTGTGCCTGAACTAACAGTGATATTAACTATTAGAACTATATCCTACCCTTTAAACATTCAACTTCCCCTTATATATTTAGTTATTCTTCCACATGGAGAAGGAAATGGCAACCAACTTCAGTATTCTTGCCTGGAGAATTCCATGGATGGAGAATTCCATGGGCTATAGTCCATGGGGTCACAAAGAGTCAGACATGACTGAGTGACTAACACAACAACAATTCTACCACAGGATAGTTTCTTTCCCTGTAAATTGGTCTAAATCATTGTTAAGAACTGAATGATCCTGTCCTCCCAAAATTCATATACTGAATCTTTACTCCCAATGTGATGTTATTAGAAGATAAAACCTTTCAAAGTTTATTGGGTTTAAATGCAGTCATTGGGTTGGAGCCCCTGTGATAGGATTAGTGTCCTTATATAAGAATGAACCAGGACTACAATGAGAAGTTCAATCAGAAAACGGGGGATACAATCAGAAAATGAATATGCTGACACCTTGGTCTTGGACTTCCAAGCCTCCAGACCCGAGAGAAACAAATGTCTAGTTTGAAAGCACCCAGTGAGTGGTATTTTATTATAGCAGCCCAAGCTGACTAAAATAATCATTTATATTTAGAAACAAAAATGAATATTGACATATGCTTAGATACTTAAAGTTTAATTTTCAGGCTTAATATTAACATGATCAAACTTCAGAGATGAGAAAGAAATGATTGATTCTGAAATATAAATCCTGTAAAGATGCAGGGAAACAAGAAAAAAGTTCTAATAAATTAGACATAAAGGTCATCAGAAAATTATGAACAACAATGGACCAGGAGGTAACATTTAAAATGATACTAAGCTAAGGATAAAAATTAAACAGGTTTTATGGGCTGTTTCTTCATCTAAGTGTCTTGAAAATGAATTATACTATGGCAATGTTTGATGCCAGAGAAGGCAATGGCAACCCACTCCAGTACTGTTGCCTGGAAAATCCCATGCATGGAGGAGCCTGGTAGGCTGCACTCCATGGGGTCGCTAAGAGTCGGACACGACTGAGCGACTTCACTTTCACTTTTCACTTTCATGCATTGGAGAAGGAAATGGCAACCCACTCCAGTGTTCTTACCTGGAGAATCCTAGGGACGGGGGAGCCTGGTGGGCTGCCGTCTATGGGGTCACACACAGTCGGACATGACTGAAGTGACTTAGCAGCAGCAGCAGCAGGGTTTGATGTTCTTTCTAGGAGAAAGCTGTAATTTAAAAATTTATTTATTTTTTTATTTTTATTTTTTTTAGCAGGCATGCATTTTTATTTTATTTTTAAACTTTACATAATTGTATTTGTTTTGCCAAATATCAAAATGAATCCACCACAGGCATACATGTGTTCCCCATCCTGAACCCTCCTCCTTCCTCCCTCCCCACACCATCCCTCTGGGTCGTCCCAGTGCACCAGCCCCAAGCATCCAGTATCGCGCATCGAACCTGGACTGGCAACTCGTTTCTTACATGATATTCTACATGTTTCAATGTCACTCTCCCAAATCTTCCCACCCACTGTTACCAATACACAAGAACACTGGTCTTTCTGAATTTTTATCCCCTCTTTCCACCACCCCTGCCACACACTCAATCCATTCACTTATTATTATTATATTTTTTATTCTAACAATATTTGTTTTTCTCTGACCATATGCTTATAATTTAGTTTGGAAGACAAACTCATTCATTCAACAGGCATTTATCCAATGTCTTTGATGTACCAATTGTATATGGACATACTAGGTAAATAAGAAAAATAACTGAAACACTAAAGTATGGCATATAATCCCAAGAAAAACAGGGGACTCATAGATTCAGTAACTTGAATAAGCATTACTGGGATTGATTTAAATATAAAAGGAACTTAGGAGAATTAGACTTAAATAAGAATAGTAAAGAGAAAAGCCTGTGCAACTAACATACTAGGGTGAAAAGTAGGTACTGATCTAGAAAGGAAAGTGAACATTGACATTAAAGGGCAGAAAATAGTCTAGAAAAATATGGGTGTAGTGTAAACAGGAACTTAGTTACATATTAACGCAACACATTTACTAAAAATGCATTTCTAAGTATTTATATCCAAGGAAAATATATATGTGTATTCAGTTCAGTTCAGTCGCTCAGTCATGTCTGACTCTTTGCGACCCCATGGACAGCAGCATACCAGGCCTCCCTGTCCATCACCAATGTCTGGAGCTTCAGTTCAGTTCAGTTGCTCAGTTGTGTTCAACTCTTTGTGACCCCATGAATTGCAGCTTGCCAGGCCTCCTTGTCCATCACCAACTCCCAGAGTTCACTCAAACTCATGTGCATTGAGTTGGTGATGCCATCCAGCCATCTCATCCTCTGTCATCCCCTTCTCCTCCTGCCCCCAATCCCTCCCAACATCAGGGTCTTTTCCAGTGAGTCAACTCTTCGCATAAGGTGGCCAAAGTATGAGTTTCTGCTTCAACATCAGTCCTTCCAATGAACACTCAGGACTGATCTCCTTTAGGATGGACTGGTTGGATCTCCTTGCAGTCCAAGGGACTCTCAAGAGTCTTCTCCAACACCACAGTTCAAAAGCATCAGTTCTTCGGTGCTCAGCTTTCTTCGAAGTCCAACTCTCACATCCATACATGACCACTAATTGTATGGAATAATAGGTGTATTATTCCATACAATTCCAGATACTTAATAGATACTTAATGATAGGTGTATTATTCCATACAATTCCAGATACTTAATAGAATCTAATGACAGTAAAGAATAGAAACTATAAATTCCATTTAAGAAAATTCTTACTCAAGTGTTTTGAATGGAGAAAATCCTGGATTGAAATACATAGATGTGGCAAGAACCTTGAAAAAGTACTCTTATTCACTTCTTATTTTACTGGGTAAAGATGCTAAGCTAGGGAATATGAGTGCAGATCCTATTCTTGACTACTACGTCTTGGGAATGTAACAAAAGAGTGAAGTGTTTTGGAACTTGGCCAAGTCTATGGTTGTTTACCAGCTTTTTTTCTTTTTTTTCCCCCTTCCATATGGAGTATGTCTCATCGGATCCTTATCTATTGTCAGATTGCGTTAACTAACTTGACATTTTGTGACTTAACTTGGAAGCATATTATCCAGCCCAGCTTGAGTCTCTCAGCTGATATCATGTGGAATAAAACGAACCTATTCCCATGTAGTCTCAAGTTATATATCATAAACAAAATAAATGATTATCAGTTTTGTAGTCCACTATTTTTATGGAGTCATTTTATACAAAAATAGGTGATTAGAACAGAATTTGGTGTAAGAAATGGGATGAATTAATAATAAAACACTAAACTTGTGGTATTGCCTTGGGAATAGGCAGTAGGCATTACCAGAAGATCCCCTAGAAAATGAAAAATTGTTATCAAAGATTGGAAAGAAAGATGACTAATTTGCCTACCAATGCAAGAGAAGAGGGATGGGAAGATCCCCTGGAGTAGGAAATGGCAATCTACTCCAGTATTCTTGCCTGGAGAATCCCATGGACAGAGGAGTCTGGCAGGCTACAGTTCTTGAGGTCGTAAAGAGTAGAACACAACTGAAGTGAGTGAGCACCTATCGAATGATATATATTGTCAGATATTGTGACTGTTGCTTGTGCTGTGATATATAGAAATCTCACGTAACCAACTATTGCATCTGACTATGTGGATTTCTGCAGGGCCTACCTAGTGGCTCAGATGATAAAGAATATGTCTGCAAAGCAGAAAACCCAGGTTCAACCCCTGGGTCAGGAAGATACTCAAGAGAAGGGAATGACAACCCACTACAACATTCTTTCCTGGGAAATCCCATGGACAGAGAAGCCTGGTGGGCTACAGTCCATGGGGTTGCAAAGAGTCAAACATGGCTGATCGACTAACACATAACACATGGGGATTTCTATACAAGTAATTCCAAATTATTTCACTAAATTGATGCAGCAAAAAAAAAAAAAAAGAATAATAAAAAAGAGAGAGAGTTTAAAGAAGGGACTGGTATATTTTTAAGAAGAATTGACAGAAAGTTAAAAAGAACAAGAAATGGTTGGGTTCAAACATAAAATTAGTTCCCGTCCTCAATCCATTGCAGCAAGAGTTCATCAACGTAAGAAATGCATTACAGCAAAGGTTAGGACCACTGCCAGTAGAGTGTATTCTCAGAAAAAAGATATCAAAAAAATATCTGTTAGATCTTTTATCCCTTTCATTCAGCCTCAACCCAAGTTGAAAAAGCCTAGAAAACAATGTGTTTTGTGATTTTGAACTATGGATTTAATTTTAACCTTAACCATAGCCCAGGGACTGTTTATGTAATATGTGTTTGAATTACAATGACAGAAATGGTACAAAATAAGAAGACTGTGGGCTCCCAAACTTCTGTTGATAGAATAGGAGACAGCACCCTATCTGCAAACACAGGCTATTTCTCATATAAACACAAAATGATTCAGAAAGATCTAACCACAGACAATCATTGCAAGGAGCATAGCTGGAACAAGAATTACATTTTTGTCTTAAATTGGAAATTCTATGAACCTGTGAATTCTTTGGGCTTCCCATCCTTCCATTTAAATAGGTGTTTCCACGTCCTTGCTATTATAAACAGTGCTGTGATGAATGCACATGAATGGGTAAGAAAGCTGTGATACATATACACAATGGAGTATTACTCAGCCATTAAAAAGAATACATTTGAATCAGTTCTAATGAGGTGGATGAAACTGGAGCCGATTATACAGAGTGAAGTAAGCTAGAAAGAAAAACACCAATACAGTATACTAATGCATATGCATGGAATTTAGAAAGATCGTAATGGTAACTCTGTATGCAAGACAGCAAAAGAGACACAGATGTATAGAACAGTCTTTTGGACTCTGTGGGAGAGGGAGAGGGTGGGATGATTTGGGAGAATGACATTTAAACATGCATAATATCATATAAGAAATGAATCGCCAGTCCAGGTTCCATGCAGGATACAGGATGCTTGGGGCTGGTGTACTGGGATGACCCAGAGGGATGGTACGGGGAGGGAGGTGGGAGAGGGGTTCAGGATGGGGAACACATGGCGGATTCATGTTGATGTATGACAAAACCAATACAATATTATAAAGTAATTAGCCTCCAACTAAAATAAATTTATAAAATAAATAAATAGGTGTTTCTTCTTTAGTTACCTTACACCTGTCATGTTGTTGTACGTTGGGAGTGTGGTTTAATTAATAACTTTTTTCTGTATGTCATGGGTCTTTGGATTATGAGACACTTGGCATATGTGTACATCTGAAAAATAATCAAAGTGTTTCACCCTTATTTACATTTGATTAGATGATGACTGAATAATGGGAAGAAGTTTATAATGCCTTGGGACAGGGAATTTTTCAGGCATTTTTCATATGGGTTACTGAAAATAATTTGTGGTCAATAGGTCCACTGTGTTTTAAGTCCTACCTTGTGTGGTGATTTGCTAGGCAGGATTAAATAATCAGAATGTAAAATCAGCTAAAATTAAGGATGAGAGTAATTTTCAAGGTTTGAGGAAAGAGCAAAAAGTATAATTGTCATTTAGACAAAATGGGCTATAAAATTTGGTATGATTGCCAGTCAGCACTAAAGTTCTGATTATGAATAACAATTATGAATCATGATTTTACTTAATGCACCATGAATCACAATTTAACAATCATAATTTAACACCAAAGGATGCTGTTTTAAGCCACTAAGACTATATAAATCTGCTGCATTTTGCCTTTATATTCCAATCTTTAATGTAAGCCTTTAATGATGATTTGGTATGATTTTTCTCTTTGCATAAATAGTGTATGATGTAAACTAGAAATTCATTTTTATTTTTCCACATAGATGACCAGTTGTTATAGAATTATTTACTATTCATACTTAACCTAGCAAATTAAGTAAGTAAGGGTTAGTCATTCAGTTGTGTTTGACACTGCAACTGCAAGATATGTAGCCCACCTGGCTCCTTTGTTCATGGAGTTCTCCAGGCAAGAACACTTAAATGGGTAGCCATTCCCTCTTCAAGGGGAGTTTCACAACCCAGGAATTGAACCTGTTACAGGCAGATTCTGTACCATTTGAGCCATCAGGACAGCTCTAGCAAACTCTGTATTTAATCAACATTAAAATTCCCTCCAATAATAAAGGACCTTATCATCCTTTTATTCTCATCATCTTTGCTTTGACATGCTATTATCTCCAGCATTTTTATTTTAGTTAAAAAGATTAACTATTATTACAAAAATGTTGTTTTCATGATGATGATGATGATAACAGTATTTTTAATCTTAAATCAGCAGGTCTGTATATTTCTCTATAAGCTTGCATTTTTCCCCACATCATTCCTATTCATTTCTTTCATTACATCTTGAGCCTCCTTTCTGAGATTTTTTAATATTATTTCTGAAGTCCCTGTAGCAAAGTGGTATTGGTTGGATACCTTAGGGGTTTCCAGTATTTAATATTAAGGTAGCAACATTCAAAGACCAGCTTTGACGGTGTCATTTTACAAATGAGGAAAGGAAGCTGTAATTTTCCTAAGCCCACAAGGAAACTCGGCAGGGAAAAGAATAATATTTCTAGGCTTCAGCTTTACATAGTCTATCATTCTCTCCACCGTTCACTCCATAATCATCCCTCTCCTGTTCATTTGCACTGCATATTCCTATAATAACATTTTGTTTGATGAAGATGGCTGAGGGAATATAGCATTGAAAATGCTCTTTTTGAATGTCTCAGCTTGATAACAACAGTGAATCTTTCTTTCTTTCTTTTTTTTTTTTTTGAATCTTTCTAATAATATCTAGCTGTGGTTCCAAAATTTAACCCAGTGTTATGGTAATTTGAATGATAAAATAATGATTCCTGCTCTAGTATACTGTTGTTAGTACCTATGAAATAATATTATTCATTATTATTCATTTATAGATGAAATCAATTTCTAATTATTTCCTTGAACATCAAGAGTATTTCAGTTTGTTTGATTGATTGATACACATGTGAAAGGTAAAACCATCAAAAGGATATTTCATAACAATCACACATTTTATTTGAATCTAATATATTTAAAGTGCATTGTTTAAGAAAATATAAATGATGCTTTTCATAAAAGCATCTTACTACTGTTGGAAAGAAGAAAGTTTGTTTTTCTAAACAATTTATAATTCATCAGTTTTAAAATAGAATATGGCTTATTGTTTTACTTTTTGCCGTCAACTGTATGTCCATTGTTTGGTGCAACAAACAATTATTTATTCTGCATTTTGTATTATCAAAACAACCTTATAAACTGTTAGAGAATCAAGTAAACTTAATTGATTAAATGTTCACTCAAATTTATGAGTCTGATTTAGCAATGAGTGTTTTGCATGCAAATCACTTTGTGCTGCTTGGGTCCATTTAAAGAATCACTATGAATTTTATAAATGGGTATTGACATTTCAATACTGCAGCATTTTGCTAGCACATTATCTGATAACAACATAAATAAACAAGTAGTTTTAAAAAAGGAAGGCCATTTAATTTTGCAAATAAAACAGTTCAGTCTTTGTCCACTATGTAAGACTGAAGAGATGAATCTTTGGTGGAAGCCTCATGGAGAAACTGTGCGAAAATCATCTGCCTTGTTATAGCCATCAGCAAGCTTATTATTCTTCTACTGAGACAGCATTTATGGTGGCTAAATTCCGAAATCATACTTTCTTGTGAGAAAATAGAAGATTATGAAGGTGAAAGAAGAAAGTGAAAAAGCTGGCTTAAAACTCATGCAAAAAACTAAGATCAAGGCATCCTGCCCCATCACTTAATGGCAAATAGATGGGGAAAAAGTGGAAATTCACAGATTTTATTTTCTTGGGCTTCAAAATCACTGAGGACAGCAACTGCAGGATGACCCAGAGGGATGGTATGGGGAGGGAGATGGGAGGGGTTCAGGATGGGGAACACATGTACACCCATGGCGGATTCATGTTGATGTATGGCAAAACCAATACAATATTGTAAAGTAAAAATAAATAAATAAATAAATAAAAAGAGAGATGCTTGCTCCTTGGAAGAAAATCTGAGAAACCTAGACAATAAAAGCAGAGACATAATTTTGTGAACAAAAGTCTATATAGTCAAAGCTATGGTTTTTCTAGGAGTCATGTATGGATGTGAGAGTTGGACCATAAAGAAGGCTGAGGGCCAAAGAATTGATTTCTTCAAATTGGGGTGCTGGAGACGACTCCTGAGAGGCCCTTAGACAGCAACGAAATGAAAACTAATCAATCTTAAAGGGTCAGCCCTGAATATTCATTGGAAGGACTGATGCTGAATCTCCAACACTTTGGCCATCAGGTGCAAAGAGCTGGCTCGTTGGAAAAGACTGTGATGCTGGGAAAGACTGAGAGCAGGAGGAGAAGGGGGCGTCAGAGGATGAGATGGTTGAATGGCATCACAGACTCAATGGACATGAGTTTGAGCAAACTCTGGGAGATAGTGAAGGACAGGGAAGCCTGGTATACTGCAGTCCATGGGATCACAAGGAGTTGGACAAGACTTAGCAACTGAACAACAATGAGAAAATAATAAAACACAGTTGCTTCAATACCAAGTACTGAATCTGTGAGTAAAAAGGGAGGAGCAGTCTTCCCCATAAAGTGATATTTTTTCTTATGTAAGAATTTTCTTATAATGGGGTAATTCATCTTAAGTACATTACAGAGCTGCTAGTATTATGACTACTTCCACCATGGCCCCTTTCTCTCTTCTCTCAGCTCTTCCTTGGACAGTATTTGCTTTTTATAAATTGATCTCTGTAACTCTGATATTCATATCCAACTGACATGATGTTTATCTTATGACCACTTCTTTCAGGGGAATAGTGATGCAGGAACATTCAAACATTCTTTTATAACTTTCTTGGTTAATTACAGAAAATTATGTAGACACAAAAAATTACAAATACATATTCTGAATAATTAAGAATAACTGGAGAGAATTTTGAGATAAATACAGCTTGAAAGTCAGAGACAAACATACTGTTCCAGTAGTTCAAGGGAAAACCACACACACACACACACACACACAGAGGAACTATAAAACCTCATCAGGAGGATCTTTAGCCTTAATCCCTATTTTGTGATTTTCTGTTGTCCCTCTAATTTCTAAGAGTCTCATTCTTCAATCATTTCAAAGTGTATTTCTGAATTTCTCTTGTAAATTTATGCACTGCCACAGGAATTGTTCTCACTTGACGATTCACTTTTTACTACTACCAATAATCCAACAATAAAAAAGCTCATCTCAGTAAATATTAGAAGTAAGAACTACAGTCAACAATAAAGCCATGTAGGACTGTACAAGTGTTCTATTCTTTCTGAAATAAATGTTTGGACCCAATATACATGTCCACACACACACATAGAAAAATACACACAAACTCAAACTTTGAAAACTATTAATGATTCATCATGATAGAAGTACTCTAATTTAATATTAAAGAAATATTTTTAAATTAAATATTACATAAAATTCCCAGATCTCCTTAGCCTGAAGATTTTATATATATATATATATATATATATATATATATATATATTACCATTTCCCTTCTGGTTTCCAGCAATATCAAAAGTCACTCATTAGTTATGAAAAATGCAGTTCCTCTTAAAATGTCTTACAAGACTATAGCAGTTCTGATGGGCCATACTTAATTTTGCAAAGACTTGCAGAAGATTTGAATTATTGTACACTATTTTATTTTACTGTTGGATAGGTCAAATTCTTGTGTAGACCAGCTCTCCTCACTGATCTCTAAAACTGAAAAAGATATACAATGTGATTTTTTTAAACTTTTCCTCCAGGGTGGGGACATTCATTTTTCAGGCACTCAAGGACCAATGGTAATACTTTTTATGTAATTAAATAGCCATGGAACTCCAGTATTCTTGCCTGGGAAATCCCATGGACAGAGGAGTCTGGCATGCTGCAGTCCATAGGGTTGCAGAGTCAGACATGACTTGGTGACTGAACAGTAACAACGCAGCAGTAGAAAGGAAATCAGCAAAAGCAATCTCACACTGAAAATGTTGTTGAGTTGATCGGATATGTGAGTAAAAAGCAATATATTAGGAAATCATAATCCTCAACTCTTGACAAGTTACTAGATAGCTGCAGAGGTTAGAATGAAAGTTCTTCATGTTAAGACCTTGGATTTAGTACTTGCCAAGCCTCTCTCCTGTAACCGGCTAGATAGTCTAATGTTTGCATTGCTGGCTACCATGAGTCTTGGTTCTGAATAAATAGAATCTCTTATTACATCAGATAAAGCAAATTAAGTTTCATGCTCAAAGGCTAATGTGGATTGGAACTGCTCATTCAAATGAGATACAGCAACTAATTTCCAATCAGAAGAAAAACATTTTAACTAATATTTAATATCCATATCCTTTCCCTATGAGCTAATTGTCAGTAATCCACAGCTGGACTTTGTTTGAAAGATTTGTTTATACAAAGCTGAAATGTATTTTTAAAATAAAGAACAGCTCATTCTTTCAAAATCATATTTTGGGCATTGGTGTAGTTGTGGTTATGATTGCTTAATTAAATTTCTTTCCAGCCATCAAAAATTCAGCTCTGGTCAATGTAACATAAAATGTAGCAGGAGTATTCAGTTCAGATGCTCAGTCATGTCTAACTCTTTGTGACCCCATGGACTGCAGCACAGGAGGCCTCCCTGTCCATCACCAACTCCTGGAGTCCACCCAAACTCATGTTCATTGAGTCAGTGATGCCATCCAACCATCTCATCCTGTGTCGTCCCCTTCTCCTCCTGCCCTCAATCTTTCCCAGCATCAGGGTCTTTTCAAATGAGTCAGCTCTTCACATCAGGTGGCCAAAGGACTGGAGTTTCAGCTTCAACATCAGTCCTTCCAATGAACACCAGGACTGATCTCCTTTAGGATGGTAGAGTTATCAAATTGACTGAAGTGATTTTCTTACCTAGGAGAATTTAACTATCAATTAAAAAAATAATATGGATAATTAAACATTAATTGTTGATTTTGATCTAAGAAATAATTAGTAAATTGCTTACTTAATTGGTAATATCAATTAATATACTAAACAGAGGGTGAAGATTTGCATGGCAGATGGACTTCCTTTAGATGTCCACCTTGGTCAAGTTTACATGGTCAGTGCAGTCTCCTTAGAATTATTCCAGTAAATGGGAAGCCCAGAAGGAAGCCAGTGAATACTGCTTGACCAGAGATTAGAAAATGTCATTTTTTTAAACATATCTCAATCCACTGCTGTGTTTATCTTCCCACTGAAACAAACTGACACCAAGAACATTTTGAAAGAAGGCTGAACTTGAAATACATGTTTACTTTAGTAGGTCAATTATATTTTTATTAAAGAAAATCAAATTTATGGAAATTGACATACTATTTTCAAAAATATATGTAATTGAGATTATATACACATTTTCCAGTTATTTTTGGAGCTTAACTTAGAAACAAATTCAATGCCTATAATATTTTATAGTCTATCTCTGTTGTTTGCAAAAACAATGAAACACTGCTTTTTATATTCAATACAAAATAATAAGCATTTACATGGTTGGACAAACTGGGAGATGGTTCATTGCAATCTTGTTCATATTTACAACTGAGATATAGTGAAAGATTGGTGAGATGAATTTCTTATGAAGGCTGGTTAGGTAATGAAGTTTACCAATACACATGACTGCTGCTGCTAAGTCGCTTCAGTCGTGTCCAACTCTGTGTGACCCCATAGACGGCAGCCCAACACACTCCCCCGTCCCTGGGATTCTCCAGGCAAGAATACTGGAGTGGGTTGCCATTTCCTTCTCCAGTACACATGAAAGTCCATTACAAAATCAGAAATTTATTACACGAGGTGGAGATAAAGCACAAAGTCTAAGTGAATAACTGTGGAAAGTAAAGTTTAAGTGTAAAGTAGAAAAAGCTCTTATTTTTAAGCACTGGACTTTGGATTTGATATGGCTAAATGCAGTTTTAAGATGAAAATCATATCCAACAAAATGTTCTTGGAACTTGGTATATGAAGACATGTAATATGAATCTCATAAGTTACATTTTCAAGTTTAAATTATCACTGGGCCAAAAAAAAAAAAGGAAAATCTTTATAAAACACCATTTTCAGTACCAAAACAGAGAAACAGACACACTTTTAAAAACATTGTAGAATTTTATGAACGTATAATTAGGAATAATACATTGACTTCATTGACTAACTACAGCCTTTGATGGTGTGGATACAACAAACTGGAACATTCTTAAGAGATGGGAATACCAGACCACCTTACCTGTCTCCTGAGAAATCTGTATGCAGGGCAAGAAGTAAGAGTTAGAACCAGACATGGAAAAAATGAGTGGTTCAAAATTGGTAAAGGAGTGTGTCAAGGCTACATATTGCCACTCTGCTTATATAACTTATATGCAGAATACATCATGACAAATGCTGAGCTGGAAGATCCACAAACTGGAATCAAGATTTCTGGGAGAAATATCCAATAATTTCAGATATGAAGATGGTACCACCCTAATGGCAGAAAGTGAAGAGGAACAACAGAGCCTCTTGATGAGGGAGAAAGAAGAGAATGAAAAAGTTGGCTTAAAACTCAACATTCAACTTCACAATTCATGTGGAAACACAAAAGATCCTGAATAGCTAAAGCAGTCTTTGAGAAAGAAGAATGGAACTGGGGAATCAAGCTTCCTGACTTCAGGTTATACTACAGTCATCAAGACAGTATGCTACTGGCACAAAAACAGAAATAAAGACTAATGGACCAAGATACAAAGCCCAGATATAAACCCATGCACCTATGAGTACCTTATTTTTGACAAAGGAGGCAAGAATATACAATAGGGCAAAGACAGTCTCTTCAATAAATGGTGCTGGGAAAACTGGACAGCGACATGTAAAAGAATGAAGTTAGAACACTTGCAAACACCATACAAAAAGATAAAATGGATTAAAGACCTAAACTTAAGACTAGAAACTATAAAACTCTTAGAGGAAAACATAGGCAGAACACTTGATGACATCAATCAAACCATGATCCTCTATGACTCACCTCCTAGAGTAATTAAAATAAAAACAAAAGTAAATATGTGGGACCTGATTAAACTTAAAAGCTTTTGCACAGCAAAGGGAACTATAAGCAAGGTGAAAAGGCAACCCTTAGAATGGGAGAAAATAATAGCAAATGAAACAACTGGCAAAGGATTAATTTCCAAAATATACAAGCAGCTTATACAACTCAATACTAGAAAAACAAACAACCCAATCAAAAAGTGGGGAAAAGACCTAAACAGACATTTCTCCAAAGAAGACATACAGATGGCTAACAAACACATGAAAAAATGCTCAACATCACTCATTATTAGAGAAATTTAAATCAAAACTACAATAAGATATCACCTCACACCGGTCAGAATGGCCCTCATCAAAAGTTTACAAACAATAAATGCTGGAAAGGGTATGGAGCAAAGGAACACTGTTGCACTGTTGGTGGGAATGTTAATTGATACAGCCACTATGTAAGATGGTATGGAGATTCCTTAAGAAACTAGGAATAAAACCACCATATGACCCAGCAATCCCATTCCTAGGCATATCCCCTGAGGAAACCAAAATTGAAAGAGACACATGTATCCCATTGTTCATTGCAGCACTATTTACAATAGCTAGAACATGGAACCAACCTAGATGTCCATAGACAGATGAATGGATAAAGAAGTTGTAATATATATACACAATGCAATATTACTCAGCCATAAAAAGGAAGATATTTGAGTCAGTTCTAATGAGGTGGATGAACCTAGAACCTATTATACAGGTGAAGTGAGTCAGAAAGAGAAAGATTAGTACAGTATTCTAACACATATATACGGAATCTAGAAAAATAGTACTGAAGAATTTATTTTCAGGGCAGCAATGGAGAAACGGACATAGAGAATTGACTTATAGACATGGGGAGAGGGGAGGAGAGGGTGAGATGTATGGAAAGAGTAACATGGAAACTTATATTACCATATGTAAAATAGATAGCCAATGGGAATTTGCTGTATGGCTCAGGAAACTCAAACAGGGACTCTGTATCAACCTATAGGGGTAGGATGGGGAGGGAGATGGGAAGGAGATTCGAAACGGAGGGGATATATGTATACCTATGGCTTTTGAACTGTGGTGTTGGAGAAGACTCTTGAGAGTCCCTTGGACTTCAAGGAGATCCAACCAGTCCATTCTGAAGGAGATCAGCCCTGGGATTTCTTTGGAAGGAATGATAAAGCTGAAACTCCAGTACTTTGGCCACCTTATGCAAAGAGTTGACTCATTGGAAAAGATTCTGATGCTGGGAGGGACTGGGGGCAAGAGGAGAAGGGGGCGACAGAGGATGAGATGGCCGGATGGCCATCACTGACTCGATGGACGTGAGTCTGAGTGAACTCTGGGAGTTGGTGATGGACAGGGAGGCCTTGCGTGTTGCAATTCATGGGGTCGCAAAGAGCTGAACACAACTGAGTGACTGATCTGATCTGATCTGATCTGATGGCTGATTCATGTTGAGGTTTGACAGAAAACAGCAAAATTCCATAAAGCAATTATCCTACAATAAAAAATAAATAAATTTAAATAAAGACAAAACTCAACATTCAAAAAACTAGGATCATGGCATCCAGTCCCAAGAAACTACAACAAACAGATTTTATTTCCTTGGGCTCCAAAATCACTGTGGATGGTGACTGCAGCCACAAAATTCAAAGGCACTTGCTCCTTGAAGGAGAAGCTATGACAAACCTATCTGTACTAAGTCACTTCAGTCCTGTCAAATTCTCTGTGACTCTTTGGACTGTAGCCCTCCAGGCTCCTCTGTCCATGAGATTCTCCAGGCAAAAATACTAGAGTAATATGCCATGCCCACATCCAGGGGATCTTTCCTGACCCAAGTAGCAAATTTGAGTCTCCTGTGACTCCTGCATTGGCAGGCGGGTTCTTTACCACTAGCATCAAAAAATTGAGAACAAGAGAAGGGGCCACAGAGGATGAGATGGTTGGATAGCATCATGGACTCAACAGACATGAGTCTGAGCAAATACTGGGAGATAGTGAAGGACAGGGAAGCCTGGTGTGCTGCAGTTCATGAGGTCACAAAGAGTTGGACAGGACTTAGTAACTAAACCATTCTGAATTATAAATAAGAAATATCTTGTTTTTATTTTGCTTTTTATTAACTTATCAATGTACCCTGGAGGTCAATCTTAGGTAGTATATAGAGATATTTTTACTCCACTTTTTAGATGTACAGTACTCCATTATGTGCTTTTGCCATAATTTAACAATCAGTTCCCTATCTATCAATATTTGAGTTATTTCCAGGCTTTTGCTTTAACAATCAGTGCTTCAGTGAGTAGTCTGGGGCAATTGTCCTTTTGTGTTTTAGTTTCCTAAAAGTGAAATTGCTGGATCAAAGGGAAAAAGATATATGTAAATTTTCTAGGTATCACCAAATTCCAATAATAGGGATTGAACCATTTACATTCCTGCCAATAAGTAGATACAAAAGTACTTCTCTTACACCCTTACCATTGGTGCATAATGAAAACGTTTGGAATTTTGTCAAGGCAATATTTGAAAACAAAAATAGTATTTTAAAATGTTAAGAATCTCTCTTTTGCCCCATGCTATAAATCAGTATGCTTTTATAAAAATCACACATTTAAAACTTTATGCATTTTTTTCTTCCCCTCCAATTTTTTTAACAGAATTTAAAAAAAAAGTCATACTAATTTTCTTAATCAGAATCTGAAAATATTAAATTAGGCAGACATGGATATATAACATAAACAAAGACCATATCTGCCTATTTTAAATTTAAAAAGAAGGAGTTACAAATGCAAATGATGGTCTTCAAGGAATAGTATTTTGAGATAAGGGCCATATGGTTGTTATTTTTCTACAACAAATATGGCCGATTTAAATGCAAGCAGCGCTCAGCATTGCTCTCCTATATCCCAACTCACATGCTTTGGAGGATATATATTCAACTTTGGGGCGTGATCAGCACTTTGAAAACACTTGGTTATCTTACAAGTCTATAGATGCCATAGATAGCTGAAGTCATTTTAAAGCTTTCATTCTAAATGATGGCTTTAGAAGCTTTTTAGAACCACTTTTTTTATTCCCTTTACATAATTTAGAATGGTGGTTTTCTCCCTAGTGTGTGATTGGCTGGTGGAGAAATTACTATTTTATTTTGAGTTGATAATACAAATTCTTACTGCCAAGAAACCTGTTTCTCTTAAAACCTGATTGCTTTATAACAACTAAAATATATGAAATAAATGGTGGCATTGTATTTACATGACATAAAGGGCAAATAGAGCTTTACCCAGAGTGGTCATAAAGTCTTAGTGCTTGCCATAGATCGGTATTGTTTTCCTTGGGGTTTAGTATAATTCAAGTTTGCTGAGAACATGAAGGTATATTTTCTATTTAAGGCTCTTTGGTCTCTTTCTCCATTATAAGAGAGTCTATAACTTTCCAAGTGTTTTATAGGTTCTCCTTGGGAGAGAGTCCACAATAGATATTCTATTCTTTTGTCAAAAAGCTTATGTAGAAATTAAAATCTCTATTTCTAATCTGGCTTTATTTTCACTTTAAAAGGAGAACAAAACAAATTTGCTAGTTAATTTCATTGATGTATGTGTGCATCATTTTTTGTCTACCAAATGCCAGCTATTTTACATCTATTATTTCTGTTTCACAAAATATTGTAATATATTATTACACATTTTGTAGGTGAAAAAATGAAAGTTTGAAAATTAAATAACTTGTAAAATAAAAAAAAAAAAATTAAAAAAAAAAGAAAATTAAATAACTTACTCATCGCCATACTGCTATTCAGACTGTGGTCTTCAAACTCAGTTCCTGAAGTTGTTTTTTACTGCACGGGATCACTCTTTCCAGTGAAGTTATGATCTGATTCTTGAGCATTTTTACATTTATTTCCCTGGGAGATAGAAATGTAAGGTTTGTGTGCTTGTCATTTTATTGTGACCATGGTATTTATCAATTATACTGTGACCCCATGGACTGTAGCCTGCCAGGTTCCTAGGCCCATGAGGATTCTCTAGGCAAGACTACTGGAGTGGATTGCCATGCCCTCCTCCTGGGGATCTTCCCAACCCAGGGATTGAACCCAGGTCTCCCTCATTGCAGTCAGATTCTTTACCATCTGAGCCACCACGGAAGCCCAAGTCTATAATTCAGTTCGGTTCAGTTCAGTCGCTTAGTTGTGTCCGACTCTGCAATCCCAAAAAATACAGGACTGCATTTACATGAAAGCAAATAATTTGTCAGTAGAAAATACAAAGTTTCTATACTTGTAGGCACAAAATATTATGTTGTTTATTCATAGTGTTAAAATTCATAGACTCTAGCGTGGAGCTGCTTGTGTTCCAATCCTAGATTAGTTACTAGCTATGTAGTCTTGGATAAATCATTTACTCTTTCATGCTTAAATTTCTACAACTACTAAATTAGTGTAATAATGCTATATAATTTATTGGGTTAAGATAAAGACTATCATATATGTTCACATATATACACACATATACATTTATACTCACACATATGCACACATATACATACATACATATTATAGAAAAGTAATCATGGATCTGCTTAATAAATGTCAACAATAACTACAATTATTTCTGAAAACAAGCAGAAAAAAACACTCTTTAATATTTTCTGTTACAAAAATTTTCCAATTAATTGACTGGCAATTTGTTGTTTATGCTCATATTTGTAGAGAAAAATCTTTCCTTGACTATGCCTTGGTCCAAATTTTATTCTTCCCTTTGGACAGACATTAGCAAATTTGTGAAACAGATAAAGAGTGAGTTCATTCTCCCTCCAGCCTTTTAATATTTTTGCCCTGTTTCCTGCATTTTTTTACTCCCATATTTCAAGAATCTTTTTTTTTTTTTTCCTGATTTCCTTTTCCTATGTGTTCACACATTTACAGTAAAATAATTGAGAGTTTACCATGATACTCTTAGATGTGCATTTAAATTAGGACTCTGGACTGCAGAAAAGGGAATGCTAACTACAAAATTATAAGTATCTCACTCTGGAATTTTAAGAATTTTGGAAAAAAAAAAGTTGTTATAGAATTTGTTCTTTGCAAGTATATCTAATATCAGAGTAGGTAAATATCTTTCTTAAATCTGTAAGGCTAGCCTTGCTCACCACATGCTATTTTGGTCCCATATTTATCATCAATTAACTGAATAGATTAGATTCTATGACTCTGAATGAATTTCTCCAGATCCTTTTTCCAACACATTTTTCAGTTCTGCTGAAATATATTTGGTAATTCACTTCTCCTGGGTCTCTGCTCAATGTAGTCCTTGGATCAACTCTAACTGTTTAACCGAATGTTTAGGAAATTCTTCTGGGGTCAGCAGGAGGCCTGAGACTTAATTCAGGACAGTGTAGCAAAGCCAGGATCACTTAAATTGTCCCTTCAGTCACCTGACTCTCCCATTTTTCTCCTCCAGAAGTCACAGATGCTCATATAAAATACGAGAGGGAAATAGGAAGGGGGCTAGGGAAAAAAGGAAAACTACAGAAGAAGGGTGAGTAGAAAATTACTGGCAATGGTTTGGCAATGTGGCTGTAGACATGATACTGTGGCAGCATGGTATTTTCTTGTGCAAAAACTCAGTGCAGGGGCTGGAGCCATCTTTAGGGATCCTTAGTTGAAGGCAGAATCCAGGCTAAGGGTTGGCTGAGTCCCCTTAATATGGTGCTAGGGTCAATCCTTTGTGCCATGTGGGAGCTCAACATTCACACCAAAAAAACTTACGTGATCTATCTCTCCACTTCCATGACCACTCCATCTTCTCACCACTCTGTTCCAGCCACACTTGCCTTCTTTTTATTCATCAACCACACCAAGCACACAGATTCCTCAAAGCCCTTGGATTTGCTGGTCCCGTGGTGGGCAGTCTTATCATCCATTCACCTGATATGACATGTGCTCTAACTTTTTTATGTCTCTGCTCAAGGAGGATCTAACAGCCCTCAACAAAAGCACTCCCAATCACTACACTGTTCTTCTTTGTTGTGTTCTGATTCATTACTATTCAGAGCACTTGCATCATATAATTGCATGCAAATTATATATCTATGTGTTTTCTTATATTGCTTCTGACACAGACTTTAATACCTGAAGAATGTAAGCATCATGGGAGTAAGATAGTTATATTTGTTTATTGCTGGCATTCAGGTTCTTGAACAGTTCTTTTTAAAAAATAATAATTTTATTTATTTATTTTTGGCTGTGCTGAGTCCTCGTTGCTGTTCGGGCTTTTCTCTAGTTGTGGCAAGTGGAACCTACTCTCTATTATGGTGCACAGGCTTCTCATTGCATTGGCTTCTCTTGTTTAGGAGCACCGGTTCTAGGGTGCTCAGGCTTCAGTAGTTGCAATACTCAGGTAGTTGGCTCCCAGACTCTAGAGCACAGGCTCAATAGTTGTGGCACACAGGCTTAGCTGCTTTATGGCTTGTGGGATCTTCCCAGATGAGGGGTCGAACCTGTGTCTGTTGCATTAGCAGGTGGATCTTTACCATTGAGGCACTGGTAAAATCTTAGAACAGTTCTTCATAGTAGGTAAAACTAAGTAAAATTGTAAAGTAACCTCTTCTAGGTCACCCTATTATTAAACAGAAATACCTATAGCATTTTCTTATCTCACCACCATACCCTAATAGGGAGTAGCTGAGCATTAAATTATGCCTTCTTGATTGACACTCTAATATGTTTTCTAACTCATGTTCACTGCATGCTTAGGGTGTTAAAGCTAGAATCCAGAGATCATCATGAATCTTGCTTGTGTAAAGAATTTAAAATCCAGAATAAGAACAATAATATCAATAAATATATTTCACCATAATTCCCCAGTAATTGTAGCCAAAGGGGTGGGAAAATGTTTTTGTCAAAATATTTATAAACAACAATAGTCAAATTGTTGAAATGATAACTATCAATATCTTAGGCACATTAAGGACCAAAGGAATCATGTAATAGACTGAAGTGAATGGTATCCTCTGCACTGAGACTTGGATTACAAGGGCTTCAGAAATAGTTCAGTTCAGTTCAGTTGCTCAGTCGTGTCCAACTCTTTGCGACCCCATGAATCGCAGCACGCCAGGCCTCCCTGTCTATCACCAAGTCCTGGAGTTCACTCAAACTCACGACCATCGAGTTGGTGATGCCATCCAGCCATCTCATCCTCTGGCGTCCCCTTTTCCTCCTGCCCCCAATCCCTCCCAGCATCAGAGACTTTTCCAATGAGTCAACTCTTCACATCAGGTGGCCAAAGTACTGGAGTTTCAGCTTTAGCATCATTCCTTCCAAAGAACACCCAGGACTGATCTCCTTCAGAATGTACTGGTTGGATCTCCTTTCAGTCCAAGGGACTCTCAAGAGTCTTCTCCAACACCACAGTTCAAAAGCATCAATTCTTCAGCACTCAGCTTTCTTCCCAGTCCAACTCTCACATCCATATATGACCTGTAATTTGACATATTTAATATGCATATGTACACATGATCATTTAGGAATGCTTTCTTATCTCTCCGTCTATTCTTTGGAACTCTACATTCAGATGGTTATATCTTTCCTTTGCTCCTTTGCCTTTTGCTTCTCTTAGTTTCTGAGCTATTTATAAGGCCTTCTCAAATAACCATTTTGCTTTTGTATTTCCTTTTCTTGGGGATAGTTTTGAGCACAGCCTCCTGTACAATGTTATGACCTCCGTCCATAGTTCTTCAGGGACTCTGTCAGATCTAATCCCTTGAATCTATTTGTTACTTCTACTGTATAATCATAAGGGATTTGATTTAGGGCATACCTGAATGGTCTAGTGGTTTTCCCTGCTTTCTTCAATTTAAGTCTGAATTTTGCAGTAAAGAGTTAAAGATCTGAGCCACAGTCAGCTCCCGGTCTTGCTTTTGTTGACTGCATAGAACTTCTCCCTCTTCTGCTGCAAAGAATATAATCAATCTGATTTCAGTATTGACCATCTGGTGATGTCCATGTGTAGAGTCATCTCTTCTGTTGTTTGCTATGACCAGTGCATTCTCTTGGCAAAACTTTGTTAGCCTTTACCCTGCTTTATATTCTTTGGCTCCAAAACAACTGCACCTGGTGACTGCAGCCATGAAATTAAAAGACCCCTGCTCCTTGTGAGAAAAGCTATGACCAACCTAGACAGCATATTAAAAAGCAGAGACATTGCTTGGCTGACAAAGGCCTGTATAGTCAAAGCTATGGTTTTTCCAGTATCCTGCGTTGATGTAAGAATTGGGCCATAAAGAAAACAGAGCACTGAATAATTGATGCTTTTGAACTTTGGTGTTTGAGAAGATTGTTGAGAATTCCTTGGATTGCAAGGATATCAAACCAGTCAATCCTAAAGAAAATGAGTCTTGGGTATTCATTGGAAGGACTGATGCTAAAGCTATAATATTCTGGCCACCTGATGCAAAAACTGGCTCATTGGAAAAGACCCTGATGCTGGGAATGATTGAAGACAAAAGGGGAAGGGGACAACAGAGAATTAGATGGTTGGATGGCATCACTGACTAGATGAACATGAGTTTGAGCAAGCTCTGGGAGTTGTTGATGGACAGGGAAGCCTGATATGCTGCAATCCATGGGGTCTTAAAGAGTTGGACATGACTGAGTGACTGAATTGATGACACATGATAAATAATGTTTCTAAAGTGTTGAAAAAATAGAACCATAGAACGTGTGTGCTAAGTTGCTCAGTTGTGTTCAACGCTTTGCTACCCTATGGACTGTAGACCACCTGTAAATCACCACATTAATATTATATAGTTTAAAAAACAATACTACAAATTAATTTCTTTCTTATTGCCTGCTTTTTCTAAAAAGGTTAGACCATCTTTTAGATATTAATCGCTCTCAGCAACTAACCTGATGACATGGAGCAGAATATTTATATTGCTGCTGCTGCTAAGTTACTTCAGTCGTGTCTGACTCTATGTGACCCCATAGATGGCAGCCCACCAGGCTTCCCTGCCCCTGGGATTCTCTAGGCAAGAACACTGGAGTGGGTTGCCATTTCCTTCTCCACTGTATGAAAGTAAAAAGTGAAAGTGAAGTCCCTCAGTCGTGTCTGACTCTCTGCGACCCCATGGACTGCTGCCTACCAGGTTCCTCCATCCATGGGATTTTCCAGGCAAGAGAACTAGAGTGGGGTGCCATTAGGTCTATTATTTTTAAGTAGTCTGTTTTATATCACATTTTTTTCTGAGAAGTATGTATTTACTTTCCTCCATGCATATAATGAAATTGGCGATAGTAGAAAAAAATGTATTCATTCCAAAGTGGTGAAACAGGATGTGCATCCAACTCATGCCCTGATTGAAGTCCAGTTTTAGAGTACCTATACATCCAATGAATTATGTTTCTCTACAACCAAATATGTGTCTTAATTCTGGATGTAGACCTTAGGCAATTATTAATCTTCACTGGCAGAAAAACCCAAGCCTGATCTTTTTTATATTCCCTCATTATTCCTGTTAACAAATGAAAATTTAATTTCTGTTTTGGCATTTCATGCAGTCAACTGTAAGGTTATTAATATAAAACTGTTATTAATTCCTGGGAATGATAGTTTAATAATGTTCAATCTCTTCCACATTCTACCATCCTTTTTAACCATATGTCTGTTTTTCTACTTGCTTTTATTTTATTTGCAAACAAACACAGCAGCAAAAGTTGTAATTCCAACTTGGCTGGTGTTATGAGATCTTGCTCAAAATCAACACTGAATATTCAGAAGTAAAGAACTGAGGGATGGAAGTCAACTTTGCTCCTTATACTGGCTGCAACCTTGAACCTACAATCTTAAGCCTTGCTTGATATTTAATCTGTCCACAGCTTCTTACTGGTGCTTTAAGTTTTTGGTAATCAATTTTGAAGAATTTTCAGGTGGATTGCTCTGAATATCACAAGATACATGACTTCTTCAGTAGAGTTATGCTCCAAGAGTCTTGATTAACAAGAACCTGTAGTTTTGTAGAACTTCTATACATGGCAACAACTTGGGGCAACTCATTCCTAATCTTTTGATAATTTGTTTTGTTAAGGGGTTTGTCTCAGGAATATTAGAGCAGTGTCACCTTAGTATTTTCCTTCTTAAGCTGAGGGACTCAAGGTCAAATATTCTCTGACTAGTGTCCTTTCTCCATATATAGTCCTGAATTAATCACTCCTGTATCTCTTTTATGTTATATTTATGCATAATAAAATAGAGCTAAATAGAGACAACCTGTAATTTTTCATCCTCTCTTTGCATTAGAACATTTTAATTTTCTTATTTGATGTATTACATACATACATAGGCCTCTTTCTTTCACTCAGTTTGGACATAGACTAGAACCTGAAAAGAAGAGTATTGGGGCCAATGTATTGGGAATATTAGATTCTTTAGGTCTTTGTCATAGCTCTCATGCTGCATTGCAACTCACATTCATGACTAGAATAGACAAATCTTATTAAAAGTTACCTACACACATCTAGATTTCAGGAGAGACTCTGGGAATTAAAGTCAATATCTCTTCACTTGTTCAAAAATATGTTTTGATTCAGCACTGGCAAAGTTGTCAAACACAAAAAGTTGTCAAAACATATCATATCGGTGAGAAAGACAATGAATTATTTATTACAAAACATTATGATAAGAACTGTGAGTAAACAGAATATGAGGAGAAGAGGTAATCTAGAGAAGGTGGGTTTAACATAAAGGACCATGCACAGAAGTTAGGGATCTGTGGTCTTGAAGGGAAAAACTCTCATGCTATTTTCACTAATCTCTTAAAAATATAATTCCCTTCAGTTTATTAATATAGACAATATATCAGAGTAGCATCTCTGTTTTAACAGTATCTCTGTTTTGTCACCAACATGGATCATCATGGGCCCTTTCATATCACATAAAATTTTGAAATATTATTGGGGCATTTCCTTATTTTTATTTGATTTTTAAAATATAAATTTATTCATTTTAATTGGAGGTTAATTACGTTACAATATTGTATTGGTTTTGCCATACATCAACATGAATCCACCACAGGTATACACGTGTTCCCCATCCCGAACCCCTCTCTTTCCTCTCTACCAGTACCATCTCTCTGGGTCATCGCACTGAACCAGCCCTAAGCAACTAGTATCATGCATCACACTTGGACTGGCAATTCATTTCATATATGATATTATACATGATTCAATGCCATTCTCCAAAATCATCCCACCCTCTCCCTCTCCCACAGAGTCAGAAAGACTGTTCTATACATCTTTGTCTCTTTTGCTGTCTCGCATACAGGGTTATCATTACTGTCTTTCTAAATTCCAAATATATATGTGTTAGTATACTGTATTGGTGTTTTTCTTTCTGGCTTACTTCACTCTGTATAGTAGGCTCCATTATCATCCACCTCATTAGAACTGATTCAAATGTATTATTTTTAATGGCTGAGTAATACTGCATTGTGTATATGTACCACTGCTTTCTTATCCATTCATCTGCTGATGGACATCTAGGTTGCTTCCATGTCCTGGCTATTATAAATAGTGCTGTGATGAACACTGGGGTACACGTGTCTCTTTCAATTCTGTTTTCCTCAGTATGTATGCCCAGCAGTGGGATTGCTGGGTCATAAGGCAGTTCTGTTTCCAGTTTTTTAGGGAATCTTCACAGAGTTCTCCATAGTGGCTGTACTAGTTTGCATTCCCACCAACAGTGTAAGAGGGTTCCCTTTTCTCTACATCCTCTCCAGCATTTATTGCTTGTAGACTTTTGGATCACAGCCATTCTGACTGGCATGAAATGGTACCTCATTGTGGTTTTGATTTGCATTTCTCTGATAATGAGTGATGTTGAGCATCTTTTCATGTGTTTGTTAGCCATCTGTATGTCTTCTTTGGAGAAATGTCTATTTAGTTCTTTGGCCCATTTTTTGATTGGGTCATTTATTTTTCTGGACATGAGCTGTAGGGGTTGCTTGTATATTTTTGAGATTAGTTGTTTGTCAGTTGCTTGATTTGCTATATTTTCTCCCATTCTGAAGGCTGTCTTTGCACCTTGCTAATAGTTTCCTTTGTTGTGCAGAATCTATTAAGTTTAATTGGGTCCCATTTGTTTATTTTTGCTTTTATTTCCAATATTCTGGGAGGTGGGTCATAAAGGATCCTGCTGTGATTTATGTTGGAAAGTATTTTGCCTATGTTCTTCTCTAGGAGTTTTATAGTTTCTGGTCTTACATTTAGATCTTTAATCCATTTTGAGTTCATTTTTGTGTATTGTGTTAGAAAGCATTCTAGTTTCATTCTTTTACAAGTGGTTGACCAGTTTTCCCAGGACCACTTGTTAAACAGATTGTCTTTAATCCATTGTATATTCTGGCCTCCTTTGTCAAAGATAAGGCGTCCATAGGTGTGTAGATTTATCTCTGGGCTTTCTATTTTGTCCCATTGATCTATATTTCTGTCTTTGTGCCAGTACCATACTGTCTTGATGACTGTGGCTTTGTAGTAGAGCCTGAAGTCAGGCAGGTTGATTCTTCCAGTTCCATTCTTCTTTCTCAAGATTGCTTTGGGTATTCGAGGTTTTTTGTATTTCCATACAAATTGTGAAATTATTTGTTCTAGCTCTGTGAAAAATACCGTTGGTAGCTTGATAGGGATTGCATTGAATCTATAAATTGCTTCAGGTAGTATACTCATTTTCACTACATTGATTCTTCCGATCCATGAACATGGTATATTTCTCCATCTATTAGTGCCTCTTTGATGTCTTTCACCAGTGTTTTATAGTTTTCTATATATAGGTCTTTAATTTCTCTAGGTAGATATATTCCTAAGTATTTTATTCTTTTCATTGCAATGGTAAATGGAATTGTATCCTTAACTTCTCTATTTTCTCATTATTAGTGTATAGGAATGCAAGGGATTTCTGTGTGTTGATTTTATATCCTGAAACTTTAATACATTCATTGATTAGTTCTAGTAATTTTCTGGAAAAGTCTTTAGGGTTTTCTATGTAGAGTATCATGTCATCTGCAAATAGTGAGAGTTTTACTTCTTCTTTTCCAATTTGAATTCCGTTTATTTCTTTTTCTGCTCTGATTGCTGTGGCCAAAACTTCCAAACTATGTTGAATAGTAGTGGAGAAAGTGGGCACCATGTCTTATTCCTGACTTTAGGGGAAATGCTTTCAATTTTTCACCATTGAGGATAATGTTTGCTGTGGGTTTTTCATATATAGCGTTTATTATTTTGAGGTATGTTCCTTCTATTCCTCCTTTCTGGAGAGTCTTTAATCATAAATGGATGTTGAATTTTATCAAAGGCTTTCCCTGCATCTATTGAGATAATCATATGGCTTTTATTTTTCAATTTGTTAATGTGGTGTATTGCATTGATTGATTTGCAGATATTGAAGAATCCTTGCATCCCTGGGATAAAGCCCACTTGGTCATGGTGTATGATTTTTTTAATGTGCTGTTGGATTCTGATTGCTAGAATTTTGTAAAGGATTTTTTGCATCTATGTTCATCAGTGATATTGGCCTGTAGTTTTCATTATTTGTGGCATCTTTGTCAGGTTTTGGTATTAGGGTGATGGTGGCCTCATAGAATGAGTTTGGAAGTTTACCTTCCTCTGCAATTTTCTGGAATAGTTTGAGTAGGATAGGTGTTAGCTCTTCTCTAAATTTTTGGTAGAATTCAGCTGTGAAGCCGTCTGGACCTGGGCTTTTGTTTGCTGGAAGATTTCTGATTATAGTTTCAATTTCCGTGCTTGTGATGGGTCTGTTAAGATTTTCTTTTTCTTCCTGGTTCAGTTTGGGAAAGTTGTACTTTTCTAAGAATTTGTCCATTTCTTCCATGTTGTCCATTTTAATGGCATATAATTGTTGATAGTAGTCTCTTACGATCCTTTGTATTTCTGTGTTGTCTGTTGTGATCTTTCCATTTTCATTTCTAATTTTATTGATTTGATTTTTCTCCCTTTGTTTCTTGATGAGTCTGGCTAATTGTTTGTCAATTTTATTTATCCTTTCAGAGAACCAGCTTTCTTGGCTTTGTTGATTTTTGCTATGGTCTCTTTTGTTTCTTTTGCATTTATTTCTGCCCTAATTTTTAAGATTTCTTTCCTTCTACTAACCCTGGGGTTCTTCATTTCTTCCTTTTCTAGTTGCTTTAGGTGTATAGTTAGGTTATTTATTTGACTTTTTCCTGTTTCTTGAGGTATTCCTGTATTGCTATGAACTTTCCCCTTAGCGCTGCTTTTACAGTGTCCCACAGGTTTGGGGTTGTTGTGTTTTCATTTTCATTCATTTCTATGTATATTTTAATTTCTTTTTTGATTTCTTCTGTGATTTGTTGATTATTCAACAGAGTGGTGTTTAGCCTCCATATGTTGGAATTTTTAATAGTTTTTCTCCTGTAATTGAGATCTAATCTTACTGCATTGTGGTCAGAAAAGATGCTTGGAATGATTTCAATTTTTGTTGAATTTACCAAGGCTAAGTTTATGGCCCAGGATGTGATCTATCCTGAAGAATGTTCCGTGTGCACTTGAGAAAAAGGTGAAATTCATTGTCTTGGGGTGAAATGTCCTATAGATATCAATTAGGTCTAACTGGTCTATAGTATCATTTAAAGTTTGTGTTTCCTTGTTAATTTTCTGTTTAGCTGATCTATCCATAGGTTTGAGTGGGGTATTAAAGTCTCCCATTATTATTGTGTTATTGTTAATTTCCCCTTTAATACTTGTTAGCATTTGTCTTACATATTGTGGTGCTCCTATGTTGGGTGCATGTATGTTTATAATTGTCATATCTTCTTGGATTGATCCTTTGATTATTATGTAGTGTCCTTCTTTGTCTCTTTTCACAGCCTTTGTTTTAAAGTCTATTTTATCTGATATGAATATTGCTACTCCTGCTTTCTTTCTTTTGTGCTCTATTTGCATGGAATAACTTTTTCCATCCCTTCACTTTCAGTCTGTTTGTGTCCCCTGTTTTGAGGTGGGTCTCTTGTAGACAACATATATAGGGGTTTTATTTTTGTATCCATTCAGCAAGACTTTGTCTTTTGGTTGGGGCATTCAACCCATTTACGTTAAGGTAATTATTAATAAGTATGATCCCATTGCCATTTACTTTATTGTTTTGGGTTCGAGTTTATACACTCTTTTTGTGTTTCCTGTCTAGAGAATCTCCTTTAGCATTTGTTGGAGAGCTGGTTTGGTGGCGCTGAACTCTCTCAGCTTTTGCTTGTCTGTAAAGCTTTTGATTTCCCCTTCATATTTGAATGAGATCCTTGTTGGGTACAGTATTCTGGGCTGTAGGTTCTTTTCTTTCAGCACTTTAAGTATGTCTTGCCATTCCCTCCTGGCTTGAAGAGTTTCTATTGAATGATCAGCTGTTATCCTTATGGGAATCCCCTTGTGTGTTATTTGTTGTTTTTCCCTTGCTGCTTTTAATATTTTTTCTTTGTGTTTGATCTTTGTTAATTTGATTAATATGTGTCTTGGTGTGTTTCGTCTTGGGTTTATCCTGTTTGGGACTCTCTGGGTTTCTTGGACTTGGATGATTATTTCCTTCCCCATTTTAGGGAAGTTTTCAATGATTATCTCCTCAAGTATTTTCTCATGGTCTTTCTTTTTGTCTTCTTCTTCTGGGACCCCTATGATTCGAATGTTGGGGCATTTAACACTGTTCTGGAGGTCTCTGAGATTGTCCTCAGTTCTTTTAATTCATTTTTATTTTTTCCTCTCTGTTTCATTTATTTCTACCATTCTATCTTCTAATTCACTAATCCGATCTTCTGCCTCTGTTATTCTACTATTTGTTGCCTCCAGAGTGTTTTTGATCTCATTTATTGCATTATTCATTATATACTGACTCTTTTTTATTTCTCCTAGGTCCTTGTTAAACCTTTTTTGCATCTTCTCAATCCTTTTCTCCAGGCTATTTATCTGTGATTCCATTTTGATTTCACGATTTTGGATCATTTTCACTATCGTTATTTGGAATTCTTTGTTAGGTCTTTATCTCTATCTCTTCCTCTTTTGTTTGGTTTGGTGGGCATTTATCCTGTTCCTTTACCTGCTGGGTATTCCTCTGTCTCTTCATCTTGTTTATATTGCTGAGTTTGGGGTGGCCTTTCTGTATTCTGGCAGTTTGTGGAGTTCTCTTTATTGTGGAGTTTCCTCACTGTGGGTGGGGTTGTACAGGTGGCTTGTCAAGGTTTCTTGGTTAGGGAAGCTTGTGTTGGTGTTCTGGTGGGTGGAGCTGGATTTCTTCTCTCTGGAGTACAGTGAAGTGTCCAGTAATAAGTTATCAGATGTCAATGGTTTTGGAGTAGCTTTGGGCAGCTTGTATATTGGAGCTAAGAACTGTGTTCCTGTGTTGCTGGAGAATTTGGGTAGTATGTCTTGCTCTGGAACTTGTTGGCCCTTGGGTGGTGCTTGGTTTCAGTGTAGGTATGGAGGCATTTGATGAGCTCCTGTCAATTAATGTTCCCTGGAGTCAGGAATTCTCTGGTATTCTCAGGGTTTGGACTTAAGCCTCCTGATCTGGTTTTCAGTCTTATTTTTACAGTATTCTCAAGACTTCTCCTTCTATACAGCACCACTGGTAAAACATCTAGGTTAAAGATGAAAAGTTTCTCCACAGTGAGGCACACCCAGAAAGGTTCACAGCATTACATGGAGAAGAGAAGAGGGAGGAGGGAGTTAGAGGTGACCTGAATGAGATGAGGTGGAATCAATAGAAGAGAGAGGAAGCTAGCCAGTAATCACTTCCTTATATGCACTCCACAACTGGACCACTCAGAGATGTTCATGGACTTATACAGAGAAGAGAAGAGGGAGGAAGGAGACAGAGGTGGCCAGGAGGATAAAAGGGGGGAATCAAAAGGAGAGAGACAGATCCAGCTAGTAATCAGTTTCCTAAGTGTTCTCCACCATCTGGAACACACAGAGATTCACAGAATTGGATAGAGAAGAGAGGGGATAGGGAGGAGACGGAGGCAACCTGGTGGAGAAAAAGGAGAGTCCAAAGGGAGAGAGAGCAGTCAAGCCAGTAATCTCACTCCCAAGTAAAAATGGGTACTGAAGATTGGGTTCTTAAAGGTACAAAATTGATAACAAATACCCAAAAGCACAGATTAAAAATCTAGAGTAGAGTTTGGAATTTCAAAACTACACTATTGAAGAAAAGAAAGAAAAAAAAGTCACAAAAATTATAAAATATATGTATATATATGAAGTTTGCTTTTAAAAAATAGGGTCTTTTTTTTTTTTGCAAAGTAATAGTAGGTTATAGAAGTGAAAATTAAAGGAGTAATAGAGGACTTAAAAATTAAAAAAAAAAAAAAGAATGATTGTAAAAATAGTAAAAATATATCTGGGACTTTCTCTGATGTTGTTGTGGGTATTGTGGGGTCAGTTCATTTTCGGATAGTTCCTTGGTCTGGCTTATATTTCTCAAGATTTATAGGCACCTTCCCATGTAGTCAGTACTAACAACAGGGTTTTAATCTATTGCACCTGTCACTTCCAAGGTGGTTCCCTCTGTTTTAGCTTCTTCTGTTTGCTGGTCTCTTCAGTGTCTGATTTCCACCCTGACA